>NC_037285.2:45615337-45915754 GCF_000002775.5 Populus trichocarpa | reverse complement strand
GTAGTAGAACGTATGAACCGTATATTGGTGGAGAAAATCTAATGTATGCTATCACATTCGAGACTAAACAAAGCGTTATGGGGCGAGACATTAAGTTATGCTCGTCATATTGTTAATTGGTTGCCTTCAACAACATTAAATATAAGAACTCCCTTGGAGGTATGGTCAAGCTCTCCTGCAAATGATTATGACTATATGTGTGTATTTGGATGTTTAACATATTATCATGTTACTGAGTCCAAGCTAGATCCTTGAGCCGGGAAAGCTATATTTTTAGGCTTTAATGGAGAAGTAAAGGGCTATAGACTCTGGTGTTCTGAATCAATTAAAGTGATTTTGAGTAGAGATGTTATTTTTGACGAGTTTAGCATGCTACAACAAGAGAGGTCGCAAGAAAAAGGAGAAACAACCAAGTGATGCATAACATTTGGAGTTTGAGACTTCAACCTTTCCTATAAAGACTATTCAGACAATTCATGTTGAAGAAGATTCAGATGAAAGTTCAAATGAAGAGAATGTTATAACTCCAACAACCATATAACAACAAGAATTCATTGCAATAAGTAAACTGAAAAGGGTTATCAAGAAACCTTTTCGGTAATGTAGCATGGTGGCTTATGCATTTCCAGTGATTGATGATGGAATCCCCTACACCTACAAAGAATCTGTTGAGAGTATAGAAAGTGTAAAATAAAAATAGACAATAAATGAAGAGAAGAAATCTCTCCACAAAAATCAGACTTGGGATTTGGTATAACTCCCCAAAGGAAAGAAGACAATTGGTTGCAAGTGGGTCTATGCCAAGAAAGAAGGTAATCCTGGAAAAGACAGCATCCAATTCAAGGTAAGATTAGTAGCAAAAGGCTACTCTCAGAAATAGGGGATAAATTATAATGAGGTATTCTCTCTAGCTGTTAAGCATTCATCAATTCATATTTTGCTAGCCTTGATTGCATATTTTGATCTTAAGTTAGCCCAACTTGATGTGAAAACCGGATTCCTACTTGGAGATTTGGAAGGGGAAATTTATATGTAACAACTAGATGGTTTCAAAGTCACCAAAAAAGAGAATTGAGCGTATAGACTGAAGATATCATTGTATGGATTGAAACAGTCTTCTTGCTAGTGGTATAGGCGATTTGATAAGTTCATGATAGAATATGGATACACACAGAGTCAGTTTAACCATTTTGTATATTTTCGCAAGCTTCTTGATGGTTCCTTTATTTATTTGCTCTTATATGTGGATGATATGCTAATTATATCTAAAAGCAAGGTGGAAATTAATAAATTGAAAGCTCAACTGAGAAATAAATTTGAAATAAAAGATCTTGAAGAAGCTAAAAAGATAATTGGTATAGATATTTAAAGAGATAAAAGGAAAGATATAGTATGTTTGACATAGACCCAATACTTGAAGAAAATTCTACAGAGATTTGGGGTAGATGGTAAGACCAAGCTTGTAAGCACATCTTTAGCTCTTCATTTTAAGCTAAATGCTTCAATGTCTCCATGCATAGAGGATGAGTGCAAGTATATGGCTCAAATTCTGTATGCAAATGTTGTTGGTGCATTAATATATGCAATGGTTTATACGAGACTAGATATTTCATATGCTGTCAATATGGTGAGTAGGTATATACATGATTCAGAAAAGGGTCACTAATAGGCAGTTAAGTGGATTCTATGGTACATTCATGGCACAACTGATATTGGTTTGAAGTTTGAAAGGGATGATAACCTCGAATAAAATTTAGTTGGTTATGTGGACTCATACTATGCTGATGACTTAAACAAGTGTCGTTTCACAATAGGCTATGTGTTTACACTTACTAAACGACCTGTAAGTTGGAGGTCAATGTTATAATCAACGATAGTGTTATCAACAACTAAGGCAGAGTACATGGTAGTAATACAAGCCTCCAATGAAGCTATTTGGTTATATGGGTTGATTGCAGACTTGAGAATTGTTCAAGAGCACGTGGATGTCCATTGTAATAGTCAAAGTGTAATTTGTCTTGCAAAGAACTAGTTTCATCATTCCCGCACCAAGCACATTGATGTTCGATTTCATTTTGTTCAAGAAATTATGGATGAAGGGGATATTTTGCTATAGAAGATTGGTATTGTAGATAATCCAACTGACATGCTCATAAAATATGTCTCAAGGATCAAGTTCCAACATTGTTTGGACTTAGTCAACATCTCTTGGTGTTAAGCACTTTCAGGGTGCAGCGCCATATGGCTCATTAGAGGCAACATTGATTGATCACTATGATTGGATGGAAAAATCTCGCCAAGGTGGAGATTTTTAGCAATTTATATCAACATTTTTCAACCACCAACACTTATGATAGATGCACTAAAGTCAGTTGTAACATTTATTATGATAGTTAATAGTTGTTTGCTATTTATGGGTTGCTGGAATTGGAATTAATGAGGTTGTCAAGGCTTCCATTTCTCTTATAAAAGGAGGCAAAAAAAAGCAAAAAAAGACAGGAAGACAATGTAATGTGAGAGTGAGAAAAGGCAGATTTTAGAGAAACATTGAGTGTAAGAGTGAAATACTGAGTTTTTTTAGAATTATACTGAGGTTGAGTAGAGTGTTTGTAACATTCCTCCAATAATATACAATTTGCTGCCTCCATGGACGTACTCATTTTGGGGAACCACATAAATCTACTTGTATGTGTTTTTTTATGTTTCCTTTTGATCTAGGATGCACAACACGTAAAAGTAAACATTAGTTTCCTTGGGACGAGTTTGTTATTGATTCAAGAAATAAAAAGAAAGTCATATTAGGCTTGTGTTCATCATGTTTGTATGACCATGCGTGAGGTAGCTAAGAAAACAAACATCTTATAAAAGGCTTTTGTTAGTACATGACTTTTCGGTTAGAAAATGAGAAAAAGATTAGTGAAGGAAATTTTAGATGTAAAGTTTCTAGCAAACGACTAGGTGGCATAAAAAATAACAGCAATAAAATAATAATTGTTTGTTGTTGGAGCAGCAGCAGCAGCAGCAACAACAACAACAACAACAACAACATTGTTTTGCCTCACACAAATGAGTGGTTAATCTTGACTTCATCTTGCATGGGAATAAATAATTTCATGTTTCTATTCAACTAGAATTCAATTACTCTTTTTTAGGACAAAAAAATTCTTCCTTGTAAGACAAAACCAACTATATATTTATTAATTAAGTTTATATCTTGACATTGCTTTCTCTATGTTTTGCAAACAAAATAATTGATCAATTCTATTTCTATTTGATTTGATGAAGGTCAAACACTTTTTCATGGAAAAAGGTATTAGAAATTCATTTTCAAAGGCAAAACTAGAGTTGTTGTGTCTGGTTTCAAATAAACAAACCTTAGTTGCAGGGTCTTTTAGATCTCTCAAGAACAAGTTTTTTCAACTTTTTTTATGTAAAAAGTTTCCAATCATAAATCAAAATATTTATACACATATCTAGTTAAATAAATTGATATTTGATTAAAAAATAACTAAAATTAAGATATTTAAACTCGCAATATGAGCATGGCTTTAGTTGTGTCCATCAACTTTATTTCTCAGAATAATCTTGGGTCTGACAGCCTTGCGAGACCTAAGCACCTTAGGTCTGACAGTCAATCCAGACACAATCATCTTGAGTCTGACAGTCATGCCAAACTCAATCGCCTTGAGTTTGATAAGGTGCCACACCAAAAAGCATTAGGTTTGGCATCGTGCCAGACCCAAGATCCTTGGTTCTTTTAGACATGGTAAACCCAAAGCGATAAGTCTAGCATGACTGCAAGACCGAAGGTGATCAATTTTGGCATGACTAACAGAACTAGGTCGATCGGGGCTGGCAATGTTATCACACCCAAGTAATGTAGGTCTGATATGTTTGTTTCTGTGGGTCTAGCAACAATGCCAGACCCCATTGCTTTGGGTCTGGCAACCATACTACACTGAAGAGCCTTGGGTCTTCAGCCTTGCCAGACCCAAGCAACTTGAGTCTGGTAGTCATGCTTAGTTCTGGTAAGGGTACTAGACCCAAGACACTTAAAACATTTTCTATACTCTTCATATTTTTTTACATTTTAAAAAAATTGATATTGACCTGTTGCAGAGCACCGGCCAATATGCTAGTGCTCCACTACTTTTGATAGAGTTTTTAGATTCCTTTTACATAACCTTTAACTCTGTTACAATTGTTGTTGGGGACTAAGGATTTGTAATCAAAGGCATAACATTTTTTAAAAGAAAAGGCAGGAAAAAAGGGCCTCGCCACCATATCATGGTGTATTTTAGACTACCATATCAAAAGATAAGATTACTCTTTTTTTATTTGTCTCTCACTTTTCATTTTTTGTCTTTTAGAAACTCTAATAAACCAAATCTAAAACCACTTAGAAAATACTATTCACTATAAGTGAAAATATTGTTCATATGATGATGTTTTGTTTATATCATAAAAAATCATTGAACTCGCTATTAGAGACAGTGAGGTCTTTTCACAAAGTCTAGTAGTCATTACCAAATTGATCTATGATAAATAAGTCTTTGTAACATCAACAACAATTCCAAATAAAATTTAAACAATAAAAATAATATTTTTATGTATTAATCAAAACAAAACTAAAAAACATCATAGCACTAAAACAAGTTTAAAAAAAACATTAAAAGATGTTTAAACATTAAGAAAGCATGAATGGGCAAGTCACATAGACTCCACCCTTGGGTTTTTACATGATTATATCTTCTTCAAGCTTGCTAACTATAAACTGTTATTTTTCACTCTCTTTCTTTACAAAGCTTGTTAAACCTTCTATATTATGCTCTTAAACCTTCATAGGATGGTCTATTAACAGACTATTTCCATGTTTTCCCTATCCTTCTCTCCAACTCTGATTTCCAAGGGTATTTATATGGTATTTATAGGTTTTTTGGTGGATTCCATCAAAGATTGATCAAAGTTCAGCCTTTTGATCAAAGTCAGAGGGTTCTAAAAAAAGCAAACAACTAGAAGCTCTTATACTTAACTGGTTTTGCAATTGTGGTTTTGGTTTGAAGGGTGCTTGATGGTTTTGCTAGACTTAGAAGGCAATGAGTTATTTTTGGCCTTTTGATTTTGAAAGGTAGGTTTTAAAGTCATTGATAAGAACCTTTTGAGAAGGTTTTAAATGTGAACACACGAAAAAAATGGGTGGTTTTTGTGAAATGGGTGACATAGTCAAGGCTGATTAGGTTGAGCATTTTCAAGGTTTTGCTGGAGCAACTCTGATGTAAACATTATCGAAAACCACCTAAAGTTGGTAAAGGAGGTGCACACATTTTGTTTAGATCCAACCGTGTTTAATTTGGAGGTTGTAGATTCACATTCATTCGTTTAATGGTGTCAACTCAATCAGCCTAGAATATGCAATTGTAGTGATCACTGATCAGAGACAAGATGTTGCAGACTTCTATGGAAGAATTTAGGTGTAAACATCCAATTCCATGAAACTGGGTTGTTGAACTTTGAAATGAGTTGGTATCCAATTGAAAAATATATATACATAAAAAGAGAGGTCTCTGGTTAGGAGAAAAAACAAACTAAAAAAAAGGGTCTTTACCGGGTTTTGTTGGGTCACCCAGGTTTCGGGTTGACCAGTTTTCTCTTAGACAATTGCAGGCTCGAGTTTTCAATAAAACAGACCTGGTTAAGGCCCCAGGTCACCCGAGTCCTGGTTGACTTGCTGAGCTGGACCAAGTGTAATAACTATGATAAAATAGTGGTCATAATATTTTGGACTATTATACCAACAACTAAAATAATACAAATCGCATCTCCCATGGTATTTGCAAACACTCCTCCACACAAACACTTAACCAATTATAATTTAGTCTGTATAATTTGATAACAATAATTAATTAATCATATAGTTTCAATAACTATATGCTTAATTCTTATATTATTAAAGTTACATATAGTTTAGTTTGTTTCCAAGTAATATTTGTTTTTCTTCTTTTTTGAAAAATAGAATAAGGAAAAAAAAAGTATGCAGTTGGGGAAATTTCATTAGGAAGGCATTTTTTAGAGAAAAATATAGTAAATAGGGGGTGATCAACACTAGTTAATAGACTTTTTAATTATCCATGATACTTTAAGGACACAATAATTAATTTCAATAAATTACAGGGCTAAGTTATAATTAAATCTTCATTAACATATGAGACTTTATTATTTGTTAATTTTTTGAAGGAAAATTTATACATGCAACAATCTTTATTATTCCTTCATTTAGGAACTTAGAATTCAAATCTGGTTTTAAGAATATATAAAGGATTCAATTATATGGCTGAAAAAAACAGAAGACTCAATATTCCACGTGCGAAAGCTGGTAAAATGAAAGAAAAGAAAATTATTTATCCATTGAACCACAAAAATTACATATAACAGTAAATCTCAGTTACAACAGCACTTCAACTGTTTGGTGGGTATTCATCAAAAATGTTTTCTTTTGGCTTTCTAGTTGTGTTTGGTTGCTAAGAAAAAAGAGATATTACATGGCTTATAAAATCCCACCTTTCTATATGAATTTAATAAGCTATAGACTTAGCCAAGTTCGACTTTCTATCTTTGTTTCTTTCCTTTCTTTTACCTTTTACCTTGTCTTTCTTTTCTTGGAGGGGAAAAAGGGTTGTGCTGCTTGTTTCTTTTCATTTTCTTGGAAACCATACAGAAAGTTCTTCATTTTGTTGATTGTTTTCTAGCTATTAGTCTTTTTCTCTCATTGACTCGGTTTCTTTCAGTGCTGATTGGTTGTTTTTTGGGAATAAGTTTAGAGCTCCTTTTGGTTGTCTAGAAAATTGAGGGAAAGTAACAGAGATAATTTAGAACTCTTTAAGATTTGTCACTATGATTTAGTCCTTCACTTTCTTGGAGTTATGAGATTAGGTTAAATGAAGAAGGGGATGTTTCTAGTTTAGAGATTGATAGATTGTGTCTTGAAAAGAGGCATGACTGATGGTTGTTTAGGCTATCGTTGGATAAGTGGTCGATAAAATTAAGAAGAGAGAAGATATAAAAAGAGAGGATATATATATATATATATATATATATATATATATATTCCTTTCTTTTTCTTTTTAGGGAAACAAGATGTCTCTTCGGTTTGTACTGCACTATTTGTAAGCGTGTTTCTTTTTCCTCTAAAAAAATATTAAATAATTAAGATTATAATTCTGACCAACTAAATAAATAGTTTTATTTGAATTATATTTAAAAACAAGGCTTGATTTTTTATTTAAAAATTTATTTTCAACCTATTTTTTTATCCAAAATATATATGAAACACTCTTATAACCTTATTAAACTAATACAAAATCTCCAAAAATACAAAAAACCACTCTAAAATCTAAAAACAACCTAAAATAAAAGATTTTCTGAGATTTTTTGGAGTTCAGATTATTTTTGAGGTGTTTTTAAAGTAAAAAAAACAATGATTTAACTCAAAAAACAATGATTTTAACAAGTTTCTCTCTTTAAAATTTTTAAAATATTCATTATTGTTATCTACAGTAAAATAAATCTACGTGAATTTTAAAAAATATAAAACCCCCTTCGTGACATATAATTTTAAAAATATATTAAAAAAATTATATATATATATATATATATCATCAAAAAAACATTTTTTTAAATCATAAAAATACACTAAAAATATTAATTAAAAACCACTCTGATACAGTTAAAAAAACAAATAGCTCTCTCCGTGTTTGTGTCCTATGTTAATGAGTTTTGATTTGGACAAATACTCTATTATCTTTATATATATATATATATATATTAATTGTTAAACTAGTTTTTAAAAAATTAATTTCAAATAAAAATAAAATTTCTCTCTTTGTTCGCTGCCGTGATTTCAGGTCCTCATCTCCTACATTATTTACAAGAGCATGAAAAAAAAAATAAAAAAAATCGAACGAGCTTGGCTATCAAAAACTAAAACTCAAAATTAGAGAAAAATATTATTGTAGTCCAAAGTAAATTTGTGTTTGAATGAACAATAATTTCACCAATATTATATAAGTGTCCAAAAAATTTCCAAATAAAAGAGACAAGAAAATCCCAATCAAAGAGAGAAAAAAAAAAAAAAAACAGAGTATTTTTATCAAAGGCACAAAAAAATCCCAATCAAAAAGATAAACGAGCATCTCATTTTCATATTTTTATCTTACTCTCCTCCGATCTTTCAATGTCTTCTTCCGTTTCTGCAGCCTCCCTCAACCTCTCCTTCTATTTCCACGTCCCTCTCTTATCTCAACCTTTCTTTTATTTCTGTCTTTCCTTTTTTCTTTTTTTTAAGCCTTTTAACCTCTCTCTCTCCCATTTCTATCCCTTCCTAAGGGTAGATAAAGTTGAACACGTGGCGACCATCTATTAGCTTTTGAGATTACCTTTATCTCCATGTCACAATAGAATCTAGGGTTATGACTTTTCTCTCCTACTTTCAACCCTATCTTAATGTGCAGATAAGGTTGAACAAGTGGCGATAATCTATTGGTTCCTTGGATTACCTGGTCACCATGTCACAAGAAAATTTAAAATTCTCCTTTCATTTGTTCACATTGTAATATTGGTCCTTTCTCATATATTTTTTTTTAAAAAAACTGAAATTTGTAATTATAATATGTAATTATGATTCCTAGCATAATGCATGTTGCATGTTCGAGGACTGAAACAAAATAAAACCACAAAACAACTCAAGAGCAAAGCAACTCGATGAAATAGCAAAAGAAAAAGACTTGAAGGACTGAAATAAAATAAAACCACAAAAAAGGGATTAAAAGAGTAACCGCACTCTGGATGCTATCAAAAACGTAGTTCTTTTAGCTTTTTTTTTTTTTTTTTTTTTAATATTGTTACCTGAATATTACCTGAATATGTGATACAGAGATGGTCATCATAGACAATTATTTTTAATTGCTTCAGTTTGATTTTTTGTTGAGTTTCTTTCAGTAATTCTACTTCTTTGCAAGTCTTTTCTCTTGTTGATCTGTTTTTTTTTTTAAAAAAAGAAAACTAAAAAAAACTTTGACCTATCCATGGAAGCGAGCTGGTATCATCCACGGAGACGTCTAAGTGATTATCCGAACCTTTCAATCGTTTCTTTCTTTGCGTGAGTACTTTTACACATTTTTATTTTTTTATTTGTTTGTCACTGTCTCTATATTATCTTAATTATGTCATCAAAATGCATTTTTAATGGGAACTACTGCTTTAAGTTAACTCACAAGAGTCAGTTAGAATCCATGTAAACTATTTTATTGTTGTACTTATACCTTGCCTTGTTGCTTTTGAAGCTGGAATCCATACAGAGCTAAAGGCCTTCTCCTTTTCTTCCTCCCGCTATTTCATTGAGCACTCAGTACCAGTGCTCTTGCGCACATATTTTCCCAAATTAAGGTAATGGATTCCTATTCCCACTCTCTCTGCGCCTGTTTTACTTGTAGTGACTCACTCTCACGTTCTGTATCCTTATTTCTTAGATTTTCAGACCCGTGGAAAATGGCTCTCGAAAGTGCTGGTGGATCCATTATAGCTATGCTAGCAGAACTCATGGTGGAACCAGTAGGAAGGCAGTTCCGTTACATGTTCTGTTTCAACAATTTTGCTCAAGAATTCAAAGAAAGAGAGGAGAACCTGGTTTCGGAAAAAGATCGTCTGCAAGATGTTGTCAGAGCTCCTGAAAGGAATGCTGAAGAAATTTACAAAGATGTCAAAAAGTGGCTGGAAGATGCAAACAACGAAATTGAAGGTGCGAAGCCGTTGGAAAATGAAATAGGAAAAAATGGCAAATGCTTTACTTGGTGCCCAAACTGCATGCGACAATTCAAGTTAAGCAAGGCACTGGCCAAGAAGTCGGAGACTTTCAGAAAACTTGGAGAAAGTAGCGAAAAGTTTACAAAAGTGGCCGACAAACGTCCTCCTCAGCGCATAGAATTTCTAACATCAAAGGAATTCACGCCCTCAAAATCGTCAGAAGAAGCTTTGGAACAGATTATGGAAGCTCTCAAAGATGACAACGTCAATATGATCGGACTGTACGGCATGGGAGGGGTGGGTAAAACCACCTTGGTGAAAGAAGTAGGCAGGATAGCCACAGAGTCGCAGCTTTTTGATGAAGTTTTGATGGCTACGGTGTCGCAGAATCCAAATGTCATAGACATTCAGAACCGAATGGCAGATATGTTAGGTTTGAAAATTGAAGAAAACAGTAAAGAAGGGAGAGCAGATCGATTACGGCAGAGACTGAAGAAAGTGGAGAAGATGCTTATAACCCTGGATGATGTTTGGAAACATATTGACTTGAAAGAGATAGGGATCCCATTTGGTGATGATCACAGGGGTTGTAAAATTCTTCTAACAACTCGTCGTAAAAATATATGTTCTTCTATGAAGTGCCAGCAAAAAGTGTTCTTAAGAGTATTACCTGAAAAAGAAGCATGCGATTTATTCAGAATCAATGCAGGTTTAGATGATGGGGACTCTACCTTGAACGAAGTGGCAAGGGATGTTGCGAGAGAATGCCACGGCTTGCCTATAGCACTCGTGACAATGGGAAGGGCTCTAAGAGATGAATCTGCAGTTAAGTGGAAAAGAGTGTCTAAACAGCTCAAAAACTCTCAATTTCCGGACATGGAACAAATTGAAGAAAAAAATGCATATGCATGTCTTAAGTTGAGCTACGATTATTTGAAGTCCAAGGAAACCAAGTTATGTTTCTTGCTATGCTGTTTATTTCCAGAAGATTACAACATTCCAGTCGAGGACTTGACGAGATATGCAGTTGGCTATGGGTTACATCAAGATGGGGAGCCCATTGAAGATGCAAGGGAACAAGTTCATGTGGCAATCAAAGACCTCAAAGCTTGTTGTTTGTTGTTGGGCACTGAAACTGAAGAACATGTGAGAATGCATGACTTGGTTCGTGATGTTGCTATTCAGATAGCATCATCAAAAGAATATGGATTCATGGTATTGGAGAAGTGGCCAACGAGTATTGAAAGCTTTGAAGGTTGCACAACAATTTCGTTAATGGGCAATAAACTAGCAGAACTTCCTGAAGGATTGGTATGTCCACAGCTCAAAGTTCTATTATTAGAACTGGATGATGGTTTGAATGTTCCAGAGAGGTTTTTTGAAGGGATGAAAGAAATTGAAGTTTTGTCTCTGAAGGGAGGGTGTTTGTCATTGCAATCACTCGAACTCTCAACGAAACTTCAATTGTCGCTGTTGACGGAGTGCGAATGCAAGGACCTCATTTCGTTGAGAAAGCTGCAGGGACTTAAGATTCTTGGTCTTATGTCGTGCTTATCCATTGAAGAATTACCTGATGAAATAGGAGAGCTCAAGGAGTTAAGGTTGTTGGATGTGACAGGTTGTCAAAGGCTAAGAAGGATCCCTGTGAATTTGATTGGAAGGTTGAAGAAGTTAGAAGAGCTGTTGATCGGGGATGGCAGCTTTGATGGATGGGATGTTGTTGGATGTCACAGGAGGAATGAATGCAAGCCTAACAGAACTAAATTCGTTGTCTCAGTTAGCCGTATTATCATTGAGGATACCGAAGGTTGAATGCATTCCCAGAGATTTTGTTTTTCCAGTTAGCTTGCGCAAATATGATATAATATTAGGGAATTGGTTTGTGGTAGCCAATTATGGATACCCAACCTCGACAAGATTAATTTTGGCTGGTACATCCTTAAATGCGAAGACATTTGAGCAATTGTTTTTACATAAATTAGAATTTGTAAAAGCTAGGGTTGTGGGGATCTTTCCACTCTGTTTCCAGCAAGATTGCGGGAAGGTTTAAAAAATCTAAAGGAGGTGATTGTTGACAGCTGTAAATCATTGGAAGAGGTATTTGAATTGGGTGAGGCTGATGAAGGAAGCAGTGAGGAGGAGGGGGCACACCAGGCATGTAAGCCTTCAAAGTCTTGCTCATCTGAATTTGAATTCTCTCGACAAACTCATATTTATCTTCACACCGTCCCTCGCTTACAGTCTGCCAAAGCTAGAAAGCCTTCGTATAAGTGAATGCGGTGAATTGAAGCATATTATCAGAGAAGAGGATGGTGAAAAAAAAATAATTCCAGAGTCTCCTTGCTTCCCACAATTAAAAAACTATCAACATATCTTTCTGTGATAAACTGGAATATGTCTTCCCAGTCTCTTTGTCACATAACAGAGATGGCATCATCAAGTTCCCTCAACTAAGAGAATTGTCTCTTTGGCTCCGATCAAATTACAGCTTTTTAGGTCCAAGGAATTTTGATGCTCAATTGCCTTTGCAAGAATTAACCATTCAAGGCCACGAAGAAGTGGGTAATTGGTTGGCACAGCTACAAGTACGTAATTTTGCGTTATTAATACCAACAATTTAATATAAATTTTGTGTTCAAATATTTAATTCAATTAAAATATCTTTAAAAATTTAGTAACTTTATAACTAAAATAAAAATATTATTAGCAGTTGTATTAACCTTTTTTCGCAAAAATCTAATTATTATTCATATAAATTGTAATTGTAATCTCTAAGAAGTATTTAATCCTGTTTTTTCTATTTTTTCCTCCTATTTATACATCATATAAATTGTTTTCATGAGAGTGAAAAAATATATTATTGTTCTCTGATAAGATTGGCCGCCCATGAACAGCAAAACGACTTCTTACAAAGATTAGAATATGTACACGTGTACGATTGTGGGGATGTTTGCACTCCGTTTCCAGCAAAATTGCTGCGAGATCTGAAAAATCTAAGGAGGGTGGAAATTGAGGACTGCAAATCATTGGAAGAGGTATTTAAATTTGCGTGAAATTGAGATTAGAGAATGCAACAAGTTGAAGAGCCTCTTCCCAGTAGCCATGGCTTCAGGTCTCCCAGAGCTCCGAATACTTACAGTTAAAAAATCCTCTCAATTATGGGGAGTATTTGGGCAGGATGATCGTGCTTCACCTGTCAACGTTGAGAAGGAGATGGTGCTTCCTAATCTAAATGAGCTGTCGCTGGAACAATTATCAAGTATTGTCTATTTTAGTTTCGGATGCTGTGATTTCTTATTCCCTCGTTTGGAGAAGTTGAAGGTCCATCAATGTCCAAAGCTGACCACAAAATTTGCTACTACACCAGATGGTTCAATGAGTGCTCAATCAGAGGTACTGCTGATTTAACTTTATTTCTTGCCTCTCTTTTAGTGTGTTTGTTTCTTGTTTCGCTCAATAATAAGATTTACAAGTTAAAATGAGCATGCCATGCTTGAATTGGTTTACAGGTATCTGAAGTAGCTGAAGATTCAAGCATTAATAGAGAGTGGAACAGATATAACGGGTGGAAAGAAGATGGAGACTCGTGTCTTTGAGCTGTGAATATATTTGGGCATTCATGGTGACAATAGGTGACTGAGACTTGATGCTGTACTATTTGTTCAAAAGTTTGATATCATGTTTTCCTAGCAGAACAATCTCATGTTGAATGGCTTTTTCGAGCAGATACTCTAAAATATATTAAATCAATTTACGAAAGTCGTATATGCTTCATATTATATTTTAAATTAAAACATTTGTTATTCTTACCATAACAAATTTTAATGTGGGCGAGACTCAAGTTATTATGCATTGAACTATTCTCTTATTATGCAATCCTTTTATAGCATAAAAGTTTAACATGGTTCTTGGAATTTTTGTTTTTCAGATTTATTTAATTATGTAGTTTTAAATTTTTATGATTCAATCTTAAAACTTTATTTTTTATTATATTTTTAGTTATTAAATGTTGAGAGGAGACAGGGAATGTGGTGAGAAAATAGAGAAAAGAGAGTATTTGACTAATGTCATAAAAAGACCTATTTTAATATCAATGGATTCATCTTAAAGATGAGAGTTTCATTAAAATGATCTTATTTAATCATTCATGATTTTAAATAAACATTTAATTAATTTAAAAATAAAAAATCAATCTAAATCTAAATTAATTATCGAGTCATGATCTATTTTTTTCAATAAGATAAAAAAAAAACTAAAATAAAACTTTAATCGTTAAATGAAATCCATTCACATTAAAAACAATAACTTTCATCACCAAAAAGTTATCATTCACTAACTTTCTTCCTTCTTTGTAGTTTTTCAACAACTCTCTCTCTCTATCTTTTTTTAAATTTAAAAACTAAAATACAAATAAAATAAAGTTTTGTACCAAAACGTTATATTTCTAAACTAAAAAAACCAAAAAAAAATTGTACCAAGGCTGAACATAAAGTTATTGTCAATGTTGTTGCCGAGATAAAATTGCTTAGTTCTTTTTCATATATATAGGTTTAGGGATTTCGATCTCTTCTCCTTCTTTTATGATGTGATAATCTCATAATGAATTTGGTTTTTCATGCTTGCGTGAAGCATGTTGAAATCGACCTATACTTTGCCTCTTATGATCGAATCCCAATATGCTCATCAAACCTCTTTTGTTTACTCATTTGGCATTCCTTTTGTTATAAGCGGGTGTTGGAACACTGCTAAATGTTATTTTTTAAAATATTTTTTGTTTAGAAATGTATTAAAATAATATATATATATATTTTTTTAAAATTTTATTTTTGATTTTAGAATATTAAAATGATCCAAAAACACATAAAAAATCAATTTAAAGTAAAAGAAATTTCAAAAAAAATATGCAAAACTCAAATTAAAGTGCGGGGCAAACACCCCCCAAACTAATGAGCTCCTGGATATTAGATGAACCTGTTACAATACCAACGTAATAAGCATACTAATATGTTGACAAAAAAAATATAAATGATCATGTAATGTATATAAATAAAACATAAATTTTCTATCGATTCTATAAGAATTTTAATAATAAACTTATAATTTACTTGTGAATCATATAAAACCCAATTAGATATCATTTACATATCCTTAATTTTAATACTCTTATTTTCTTGCATGAACCGAGTGACTTTGCATAATCCAACCTGGATATTTTTAGACAATTATACTTTTCAATTTTCCCAAGTCATCCAAACATAAATACCCTTTAAGAATCGAGCCTTATCGATCGTTCCCAGGCGTCCCAACAATGACGTTAGTAGCTGAAACTAATCTTGTAATTCATTTCCGGCAATCCTATCACGGATGTCATTAGCTGAAACTACTCTTGTAATTCATTCCCCGACAATCCTATTATGGACGTCATTAGCCAAAGCTAATTTTGTTAACGCCATACTTTATTTACATTGAACATAACATTATTGTAATTGCATTCATCAAGAAGACTTTAAATTGCATAAGCGTAAAGGAGAGAGGAAACCACGCACCTGCTCCACTTGTCTCGTGACCTCCTCTAATAGAAGATCCAATCATGGTCGCTCCTCCTGAATCACAAAGAAGTCTTTGGTCATGATTCCTTCAAGAAAAATGTTATAGGCAATCCATATTCATTCATTACACATATAATATTTTCTATGCATATTCATTTCATCATCATAACATGCACATATCAAGTATATTTTCATTTGTTTTTATAGATTTAGGGATTTCGACCACTACTCCTCTTTTTTATGATGTGATAATCTTGGGGATATATATCTCATAATGAATTTGGTTTTTCATGCTTGCATGGAGGACGTTGAAATCGACCTTACTTTGTCTAATATGATAACTCACAAAGAGCTCCAAGTTCAGTTCATAGCCTCTGATGATCAAATTCCAATATGCTCACCAAACCTCCTATGTTTACATGTCTTGCATTCCTTTGTCGTCAAAGGGTGTTTAGAGCAACAGAAGAGTGGTACACGTTGTTTTTCAACATGCTTTTTATATGGAAAATGATTAAAATAATTTTTTAATTTTTTAAAATTAATTTTTAACTTTAAAATATCAAAATAATCTAAAAACATAAAAAAAAATTCAATTTAAAGTACAATTTTTTTTTTTCAAAAATATATGCAAAACTCCAATTAAAATGCATGCGAACAACCCCTAATTAAATGTGGTGCCTTTTCCATAATCAACTTGTACTGAGGAATTTAGGTTAGGCCAACTGTACTAGGTTCATTGAGCCCACATGACCGGCTACCTTAGTTTTCTGTAACATATTCATATTTTAAAGTAGAAACTATGATTGTTAATACTTGCAAATTTTTTAAAAAAATAATAATAATTACTTTTCAAAATACTTTTTGAAAATATATAAAGATAATATTTTTTTATTTAAAAAAAATTTATTTTTAACATTAACATATTAAAACGATGTAAAATAATTAATTTAAAGAAAAAAATCAATTTTTTTTAGTTATGGAACAAATGTACTAGCTTATTTTTATTTTTTAATAATTTTTTTATCTAAAAATCTTAACTGCCTCATTGTTGTCTGTGTTATTAATACCAAAATTTAAACATAGAAATCATATTATTTGTTAGAATTAATATATAACTGTATAAGAACATAAATTTTGTGTTGAAATATTTAATTCAATTAAAATATATTTAAAATTTTATTAACTTTATAACTAAAATAAAATTTTAGTTACTATTTTTATTTTTTACATGAAACTAATTATTAGGAGTTGTATTAACCTTTTACTTATCTCTAATTAAGAAAAAAAACTTAAACAATAATATGTAATTTCTAAAAAATATTTAATCCTATTTTTTCCTATTTATAATCATATAAATTGTTTTTATAAGAGTGAAGGGTTTAAAAAATATAATATTGTTCTTTGATCATATAGGGTTGCAATTGGACCAACATTTGAGTATCACAAGTAAAAATGAAGTTTGTAAATTTTGAAGTCATATTTGAGATCTGAATTGAAGAGAAATGGGCTTAAATTAGCTAAAATTGAAAGAAATTGAGGTTCAAAGATGAGTTTGGAACAAATAATCAAGTTAGAAAATTAATTAAGAGCTTAATTGAAAAATCAAATTGAAATTAGAAGGCAATTTGGCTCAAAAAATGAAGAATTGAAGTACCGAAGCACGGAAATGGATAAAGCAGAGAATTTAGAGGACATATTCTGTCAGGGGTATAACTGAAAGAAAGTAAGAAGAAAAAGATGAAATTGACCTAGTTAAGAAAGATTCAAAGACGAATGACTGAAATGAAAAAAACACTTAAATACAGGGACTTATATGAAGATGGGCCTGATTTAATTAGAAAAGAAACCCTAAGGCCTAAAACGGCGTTGTTTCAAATTAATTGAAACGATGCATTTTGATTGAAAGAGGGGAGAATAAAAGATGAAGATTCAAAGGAAACAACGTCGTTTTGTTCATGTGCTCTGCAGATTTGTGGGCAAGGAAGACTGATCTTCGTGCAATATTAGGGCCTAATTTTGATCCCAATTGATTCTCTTGGTGGCAAGAAAATGAGAGAAGAATGTTCTATGATATGTTAGCTACAATCATGATACAAAAAATCAGGCTTTAACTCTCAGAATCCATTACAGATTTTATGCCAAACATGCTCACTCAATCAGCCTCCTTCCAAGACCAGCAGCCATCCTTTCCATTTTGATGCAAGATTTAGCTTTCAAAATCAGATCCTATCTCCACGAATCAAGCAAAGAGAAATCAATGGTCAGTAACTAAGTTGATTTGCAAGATTACCTCCAAAGATTGGATGCAAATAAAGTCGGTGATTTGTTTTCGTTTATTAAAAGAAAAAACAGAGGAAGCACAAGAGGGGAAGGGCAGAAAAGAAGGGAGGAGACTAGAGAAAACTGGTGGGATTGGGAAAGGAAAAGACGGAGACAAAGAGTGGAATAGAAGAGGTTGGTGACAAGAAGAAGTGAAGAAAGACCGAAGCATCGGAATTTTTTCCTGCTGCTACAATTCGTCGTTTAACTTCAGGTCCGTGTAAGCCATTGTACTGCTTTCATTCAGTCAACTTGTAAAGCCATTGTTCGTATTTGTATTTGTTAGCAGGATGGTAACAATAGGCTTATATCAGTGCCATTATGAACGTTTTGAGATTACTGTAATTTTGCAGACCTTTTTTAGTCGAATGCAAGAACAGGACTCACTGGTTATTTTATTGATTCAAGAAAGTAAAAAGAGAGTCATCTTAGGCTCGTGTTCATGATCATGTTCGTGAGGTGGGTAAGAAAACATAGCATCCTATAAAAAGGCTTTTGTTAGTACAGGACTCTTCGGTTTCAAAATGAGCAAAAGATTAGTGAAGGCATTTTTGGATGTTAAGTTCCTAGCAAAGGACTAGGTGGCACCTAAAATAACAACAGCAATAATAATAATTGTATAATAATTGTTTGTTGTTGGGGCAATAATAATAATAATAATAATAATATTTGATTTTAGCTATCATTTGATTCTCTGTTGGGGGAGGGGTTTTGTGCGTTTCTGTTTTTGGCTTGAGCGAGACATTTATACAGCTGAGATGACAGTCCAATTATGGGTAGCCACGTGGGGGGAGTGGTAATAATTGCAAAAGAAGGGGTGTTTTCTTCAACTTTCATCATAGAAAATATGATAAAATCAAAATAGCAAAACAAGAAGAAAGAACAACAGCATAGAAGGGATGCAGTGCAGGTTCCTATTATAGATTTTTCAATCACAGAAAAAAAGGTTGCAATGATGGAAGACGTGAACCATTAGGCTTACAAGAGAATTATTTAAACAAGTAAAGCAATCAGCTGAACGCTATAAGATCTGATTATTACATTTTTATTGTTGTGTTTTAATTATATGATTTTACAATGGTAGGAGTTCTTAGTCTGTGTGAACAGCAGAACAAAGGCTGCACACTTCCTCGAACTTCTTTGTTTTTTTTCTTTCCTTTTCTTTTTCTTCTTCTTCTTCTTTCTTTTCTTGGAGAAAGAGGGTTGTGCTGCTCGTTTCGTTTCATTTTCTTCGAAACCATACAGAAAATTCTTGGATCTGTTGATTGTTTTCTAGCTATTAGTCTTTTTCTATAAATCATATAAAACACTAAGAATATATTAATTTAATATTTCTATAAATTAAATATAATTATAAAAACCACTATGATTGGGACAACCACTCTATCATCCTCTTTTTCATACTAATTTTCATCTCCTATTTTCTACAATACTGGCCCCCCAACGTGACCTCACTTTCTTCCTTTGTCCAAAGAAATTCCAAATAAAAGAGAGAATTTTTATGAGAAATAGGACATCACATATTCATATATTTTTTTCTTACTCTCCTCCGATCTGTCTATGTCTCCTTCCGTTTCTCCTTACTTTTCTCTCCTTACTTAGTGAGATGATCATCATAAGCAATTACTTTTAAGTGCTTGAGTTTGATCTTTTGTTGTGTTCGTATCATCATAAGCAATTACTGTAATTTTGCAGACCTTTTTTAGTCGAATGCAAGAACAGGACTCACTGGTTATTTTATTGATTCAAGAAAGTAAAAAGAGAGTCATCTTAGGCTCGTGTTCATGATCATGTTCGTGAGGTGGGTAAGAAAACATAGCATCCTATAAAAAGGCTTTTGTTAGTACAGGACTCTTCGGTTTGAAAATGAGCAAAAGATTAGTGAAGGCATTTTTGGATGTTAAGTTCCTAGCAAAGGACTAGGTGGCACCTAAAATAACAACAGCAATAATAATAATTGTATAATAATTGTTTGTTGTTGGGGCAATAATAATAATAATAATAATAATATTTGATTTTAGCTATCATTTGATTCTCTGTTGGGGGAGGGGTTTTGTGCGTTTCTGTTTTTGGCTTGAGCGAGACATTTATACAGCTGAGATGACAGTCCAATTATGGGTAGCCACGTGGGGGGAGTGGTAATAATTGCAAAAGAAGGGGTGTTTTCTTCAACTTTCATCATAGAAAATATGATAAAATCAAAATAGCAAAACAAGAAGAAAGAACAACAGCATAGAAGGGATGAAGTGCAGGTTCCTATTATAGATTTTTCAATCACAGAAAAAAAGGTTGCAATGATGGAAGACGTGAACCATTAGGCTTACAAGAGAATTATTTAAACAAGTAAAGCAATCAGCTGAACTCTATAAGATCTGCTACAATTAATCCTCAGATTTGAAGTTAACGTCATCTTCCTTAATTTCTGATAGGATTTTGACAGCTTTTCTTTAGGATCTGATAAGTCTTCATGTTGATTTGTAGGACAATTGCAAGTTGGGAAAAAATACATCATTATGTTGAAATGAAGGATAAAACTATAAACAATTTTTTGTTTTATAAAAGGGTTAGAAAGAAAATAAGAAATCATAAGAATAAGAATTATGCTAAAATCATAAGAATAAGAATTCTTCAACGTGTTTTTTTACATTAAAAATTTTTTAAATATAAATTAAAAAACTTATACACGCATCAAATTAAATAAATCACAAACAATTATATAAATAAATGAAAAAAATAAAGTCATTACCGATAATTAAAAATGCAAGTGGAAAAATTAAGAAACAAATATAGATAAAGTATTTAATATTACAACATGGATCATTTATCTAGTTATATTTAATGAATTTGTTTACTAAAATCAATCTATAATAGAAATCAATACACACATATTTTTTTTTAATATCATAAAAGGAAAAAAAAAACTATGCAAGGCTACACATGTTCAAATTATTATAAAAATTAAATACTTAATCTATCTGAAATATATATAAAATATTTACAGATAAATATTACTAACATCTTAAAAAATTAAACAAAAGCAACAAAATTAAAAATAATTAAAGAAAGACTACATAAGGCCAAAAAACAAATCATAGAAAAAGGGTATTAATGAAAACATCATTTTCAAAATTATTTTCAAATAAATATATAAAAAGTATTAATAATATAAAAAATTCAAAATGCAATGTTGGAAAATTATGCGGACTTATTATTTAATAACTTAAAAAGATGAGAAACTAAAATAAATTTTGTAAACAAATTGTAGAGCCGCCATCTATTTTAACTGAGTTTTTTACTTCAGTCCCCTGTCTTTTAATTCAACTCTCCTCCTTAAAAAAAAAATATGCAATTGGAATCTAATTTTAATTAAAAATGATTAATTATGAAAAAAATTTCAAGTATAAAATTGAAAGTTTTCAAATGAGACACTATTATTGTCCATAATTAAATGAGTCTAAGTGAGTGGTAATGAACATAAAACCCATTTTCTTTTAATTTATTATAATTTGATACTGTGATACATACTTTTAAAAACATTTTTTAAATCATATAAAACACTAAGAATATATTAATTTAATATTTATATAAATTAAATATAATTATAAAAACCACTATGATTGGGACAACCACTCTATCATCCTCTTTTTCATACTAATTTTCATCTCCTATTTTCTACAATACTGGCCCCCCTACGTGACCTTACTTTCTTCCTTTCTCCCGTTCACTTTCT
This sequence comes from Populus trichocarpa, assembly GCF_000002775.5. Lineage (NCBI taxonomy): Eukaryota > Viridiplantae > Streptophyta > Magnoliopsida > Malpighiales > Salicaceae > Populus > Populus trichocarpa. Next base: position 45,894,358 of record NC_037285.2, on the reverse strand, counting down.
TCCTTTGTCCTATTCCTTTCTTTCTCCTTTTATCATGCCGTGATTTTAAGGTTTTTAAAGTGGGTTTTTTTTTTAATATTTTTTATTTAAAATATATTAAAATAATATTTTTTATTTTTAAAAATTATTTTTAATATCAATATAAAAATAAAAAATATATTTTTTTTAATACTTTAAAAAATAAAAAACAAACATGCTATTTCTCTCCTTATTCGTTGCCGTAATTTCAGGTCCTCGAAGATTTTAAAAAATCAAAGGCTATTAAAAACTAAAACTCAAAATATAAATAAAGAAAAAATACTATCGTAGTCCATAGTAAATTAGTGTTTGAATGAATAATAATTTCATCAATATTTTAATTTTTTTTGTTATTATATTATTAAAGTGTCCAAAGAAATTTCAAATAAAAGACCAAAAAACAACAGAGTATTTTTATGAGAAATAGGACATCACATATTCATATATTTTTTTCTTACTCTCCTCCGATCTGTCTATGTCTCCTTCCGTTTCTCCTTACTTTTCTCTCCTTACTTAGTGAGATGATCATCATAAGCAATTACTTTTAAGTGCTTGAGTTTGATCTTTTGTTGTGTTCGTATCAGTAATTCTACTTCTTTACAAGTCTTTTCTCCTGAGTTATAACTAGTTATAATTCTGAACAAGTAAATAAATTGATTTTATTTAAATTATATAAAAAAATAAAGCTTGATTTTTTATTTAAAAAGCTTGCTTTTAACCTATTTTTTTTATCTAAAATATTTATAAAACACTCTATATACCTTATTAAACCAATACAGTTAAGAAATCAAAAGAAAGAGCACTCTACTATCCCTGTTTTTGTCCTATATTTATGTGTTTTGATTTGGACAACTACTCTATTATCCTCTTTTTTCATACTAATTTTCAAATTAGTTTTTAAAAAAATTAATTTGAAATAAAAATAAAATTTAATTTAATTTAATGCTTTTTAAAATACTTTATAAGAAACAAGAACAAACACGTTATTTCTCTCCTTATTCGTTGCTGTCATTTCAGGTCCTCATTTCCTGCATTATTTGGAAGAATATGAAAAAAAATAAAAAAATCAAATGAGCATGGCTATCAAAAACTAAAATTCAAAATATAGAGAAAAATACTATTGAAGTCCACAGTAAATCTGTGTTTGAATGAACAATAATTTAATCAATTTTTTTTTTGATATTATATTATAAAAGTGTCCAAAGAAATTCCAAATAAAAGAGACACAAAAAAATCCCAATCAAAGAGATAAAAAAAACAGAGTATTTTTATCGAAGGCACAAAAAAATCCCACTCAAACATGTTGTTTTCTTTGCTCTCCTCCGATCTTTCAATGTCTTCTTCCGTTTCTGCCTCCCTCAACCTCTCCTTCTATTTCCACGTCCTTTCCTTTATTTCTGTCTTTCCTTTTCTTTTCTTTTTAAAGCCTTTTTAACCTTTTTATCCTTTCCTAGTGGGTACATAAAGTTGAACACGTGGCGACCATCTATTAGCTTTTGAGATTACCTTTATCTCCATGTCACAGTAGAATCTAAGGTTGAACATGTGGCGATAATCTATTGGTTCCTTGGATTACCTGGTCCTTTCTCAGAAACATAGTTTTTTTAGCCTTTCTTCAATACTGGCCCCTACGCGACCTTACTTTCTTCCTTCTTTGTCCCATCCTTTTCTTTCTCCTTTTATCATGCCGTGATTTTAGGGTTTTTTTTTTATTCTTTCTTCTTTATCCCATTCCTTTCTTTCTTCTTTTATCATACTCCTTTTATCATGTTTTTATTTAGAATACAAAAAATTATTTTTTAAAAATAATATTTTAAAAAATAAAAACACAAACACACTATTTCTCTCCTTATTTGCAACCGTGATTTCAGGTCCTCTTTTCGTGCCTTATTTGCAAGAGCAAGAGAGAGGAATTGGCTCAAAGGAGGCTTTTATGGCATGATGGCCAAAAGATCGCCATTGCTATTCTATGACAGCCATAATGGTTGGTAGGATGTGAATTTGATGGGGAGAGAGGAGAAAAGGAGAAATGCTGGGGAAAGAAATCTTCTTCTTCCCTTGCCTCTGCGTTTGCAGGGAAGAAGAAGACCCACAGTGCCATTTAAAATGGCATCGTTTGAGGTTTTTTTTTTTAACAATAGATGAAACGGCGCTGTTTTGGACAAAACACGTTGTTTCATTTAAAAAAAATAACGGCAGAATCATATCAAAGTCCAAATCAGTCTTCAATTTGTGATTTGTTCAATCAAGTCCTAAATTGTAACTTTAATTTTAAAAATCAATTCAATTGCTTCCCTGCCAAATTCAATCGTCGGCCCTGAAGTTAGCCGCCTTTTTCACTTTAGTCCTTAGTCTCTGATGTATGCAATTTGACCCTTAATTGATCAATAAACTTTTAATTTCTTCAATTTAGCCCCTGATTCAGTTAATTACAACCCCTCTATTTACGCGTCTTTTCCAGTTTGGTCATTGGTTTCATATTTCTTCAATTAAGTCCCTAATTGGCCATCAAACTTCAATATTTATGCAGTTTTGCTCCTGATTTGACCAAATTAACTCTCAAAAATTATATTTTGACCCCAGAACTTTAATTTCTTCCAATTAAAGCTCAAATTGACTCCAAAATTAATTTTTCTTGCAATCAAACCCTTCATAAACTCAATTTAACCTTTAATAAATTTAATTGAGTCCAATAAACATCTGATTTTATACATTTCTTCCTCAAATTGAATTTTCTTTGTCAGTCAGGCTCTCATCAGTCAATGATATACTGTCAAATTTCAATCCTTGTATTTTTAAACCTCCTCAACCAATTTTTAGTTATTTTCCAGGCACTTTGGCATCCTCTTCTCACTGTTATTATTTTTTTGATTTTTTTGATTGTTTATTTTTTAGTCCAAATATATATATATATATATATATATATATATATATATATATATATATATATATATATTGCCCTCTATTTACAATACTTACTATAGAAAGTCTCGTAAGAGATTTTAGATAGTAAGCTTTGTAAAGAAGAAAAAAAAAAGATAACGGACTCACCATATGATGAATTGTTTGGAAAGCATTTGAGGGCTAGAAAGCACACTCAAATGGTCAAAAGGTTTTTTTCCTAGTGAAATTCAAAGATTTTTGAAATGGTTGAATTGTTATGGGTGACCTACCCAAGTGAAAAAATATGGAGAATGGTTTTATTGTAATGGATGACCTACCCAAGTGGAAGAATGGTCTAATTGTAAAGGGTGACCTACCCAGGTAAAAAAATAAGGAGAATTGGTCTCATTATAATGGGTGACCTACCCAGAAAAATGATGGTCTTATTATAATGGTTGACTTACCAAAGTGGAAAAAAGAAAGAGTGGTCTCATTGTAATGGGTGACCTACCCAGGTAAAAAAAAACATGGAGAATGGTTTCATTGTAATGGGTGACCTACCTAGAAAAAAGGATGGTCTCATTGTAATGGGTGACCCACCTAAAGGGAAAAAAAGGAAAGAGTTGTCTCATTATAATGGGTGACCTACCTAGAAAAAAGAATGGTCTCATTGTAATGGGTGACCTACCCAAAGGGGAAAAAAAGAAAAGAGTGGTCTTATTATAATAGGTGACCTACCCAGGTGGAAGAATGGTCTCATTGTAATGAGGGACCTACCTAGGCAAAAAAATACGGAGAATTGGTCTCATTGTAATGAGTGACCTACCCAAGTGGAAAAGGGAAGAGTGGTCTCATTATAATGGGTGACCTACCCAGGTGGAAGAATGACCTTATTGTAATGGATGACCTACCCAGGAAGATGGTGAGGGCTCAAAGGCGCACTCAAAAGGAGGTAGGGTTAGAAAATACACTACCACCCTCGAAATGAGGTGAGGGCTCAAAGGCGCACTCAAAAGGAAGTGAGGGCTTAAAGATGCACTCAAAATGAGGTAGGGTTATAAAATGCACTACCTAAGAGATGCTCAGAGACGTACTCAAAAGGAAATGAGGGCTCAAAGGCGCACTCCAAAGGAAGCGAAGGCTCAAAGGCGCATCTTGACAACGAAGTAAAGGCTCAAAGGCGCACTCAAAATGAGATGAGGACTCAAAGACTTACTCGAAAAGAAAGTGACGGCTCAAAGACACACTCAAAATGAGGTAGGGTTATAAAATGCCCTGCCCAAAAGGTGATGGTGAAACACCGATCTGACAATGTTGAAACTAATGCATTCTGATTGATATGCATGCATACTTACCTGAGAAATATAGGTCCTTATTTCTTCATGGTGTCTTTCTTTTCTCAAAAGTTGGAGTGTAAGTAGTAAATTTTGATGACTTTTTCGCTCTTGCTTACTTGAGTCATATCTTGTGATCTTGACCTCTAAGAAGGGCTTCATATCATCCTACTTCTTTACCCTTTAACCTATATCTCAAGGGTTGCCAATTCTGCCCGATATTTTTCTTAGAAAAAGAATTATAAAGCCTGCCCTACCATGTATTTTTTATTGCCTCCCAGCTTGATCATACCCCCAAGTATTCAATTCGGGTTTGGGAATAAGGCTATGTAAAGGAAGTTTTGACAAGGAGTTGTTTTGATGCAAAAATGTTGGAATTTCAAAGCTATTCTAGACACAGAAATCATTTTGACATCGATTCAAAGCAAACTCGTTCTGAAGAAATTCAAGTGATTCCTATGGAGAGGTTTCAGAAGTGATGAAAACCTTTTGTTTTGCTTTTGGTGAAAAACATGAAGTGACATTGGGTTTGGTAAAAAATGGTTTAAGATTTAATTTGAGGGTTACAAAGAACCAGCCTTCAAAGCATTCATTTTATTTGCATGAATAATAATTTGGTTCACATGAGAAAGCACTGCCTACCGATCCAGATTGCTTGCCTTTGATCAGAAAAGGCTTGATTAGGCATGTAATGTAGGCTTGGGCTCTTGGTTATGAAGAAAAGGATATTTGTAGGCTCAAAAGATGTTTCAAGGGATTTCAAGACTAAGGATCACTAGTGTTTGTTTCCTGACCTTTTGTCTTTGAAATGTCTTTTCAAAATGGTTTATCATGCCCCCCAATGTTGGGCTTTTTCTTTTTCTTTTTGTTTTCTTCATTTGGTTTTGAGCATCATTTAATTGTTTTTTTTATGCTCAAAAATTTTGGATCCTTTGGATTTTTCTTCATACCCCTAGCTTTGTTTGAGCACCTTTGATGATTGAGAATTTTCTTTTATGCCCCCCAATGTTGCTTGGGCACTTCAATCATCGAGGTCTTTTCTGTGTCTCTCGCACTTGACTCCGGTTTGGGGTGTGATCCTATCCAAGGTTATTTCTAAAAAATGTTACTAGACTCAAAAAGGGATTGCAAAGGAGGCATTTCCTCATCTCAAACACATGCACTTAAGATCGGTAAGCCTTGCTTTCATGCGAGTATGCAAAGTGATTTCTCATTATTTATTCAAATAAAACTCAACTTTGGAGTCACCTCATGGTTTTTTTTGTGTTTGTTTTTTTGTTTTTTTTTTCAAGTTTTCTAAGTGTATAGTTACCTTTCTAAGGAATCACTTGAATTTCTAGAATTCATTTGTTTTGGAGAAACACCAATATGATTTATATTTTTGTACCAAACTTTGAATTCCTAAAATTCTTATAAATATGTGAGATCATGCATAGTTTTGGAAAAAGGAAAACATGTTATAAGCATAGGAAAATATATGATCTTATTAACAAGAAGGCTCATTTGACAAAGAAAGTCTTGTGGCATTATGAGCTAAATTACCGACAAGACTGAAATAGTTAAAACCAACATGATTAAACAAAAGGCAATAATATGGCAGGCCTCATCCTTCCATTTTGGTAAATCTCCTCTTAGGCTAGCCTCCCTATAATAATTCTTGGGATGATGGGGATAAAAACTGTGGTTGGAATTTGAGTCCTTCAAAATTTATGCTACCATTTCGCACCCTACCTGGACCATTGATGCTTTCAGATTCCCCAAACATTCGATTGCTCGTGCATTTCTAATCCACCGCTTTAAGCATGATTAGGTAGAGGGTTCATGTTCACATTCAGAGTGTCTTCAAATGCTATTCACCCTGCCTTAATTAATTGCAGAAGCTTTCTCTTAAAGGTGTTGCAAATATGAATGTCATGTCTGGCAACACCAGCATGGTACTCGCAAGTGAGCTCTGGCTTATACCAGCCGAAGTAAGGGGGTTGCAAAGGTGCTAGAGGTTCGAGAGTTATATGTCTGATGCTTAATAACTTCTGGTACATCTCATTTAGGGGTAGCGGTAATGGAGGTAGTTGTTCTTAGACCCTTAGGTAATTTCTAATTTGGCTTTTGGCTTGAAAGTTTTAGGGCTCAGGTTTTTTTATGTCGGCAATTTGGGATGGAGTGTGGTAGTTTTGGGATGAGTTTTTCCTACCCTTATAGCCATCTTCAACATGGTTAATCTCTTTTCTTTCGAAACCTCTATTCTCAATGGGTGCAGAAATTCTACCACTCTTGACGCCTTGCTCTATGCGTTCACACACTACCACAACATTAGTGAATTGCTGGGTCAAACTACCTATTATGGTGCCTTGAGTGTGTCGGCAAATAAAGTGCCCATCTTTTTATCCAGAAGTTGGGGATGTACTTGAGCAGCTGATTCCCACCATCTTTGAATGTATTCTCTTATGCTTTCTTTGTCTTTTTTTCTCTATATTGGACAAGCTGGTTCTGTCGGGAGTGATGTCCATGTTGTACTTGTACTGCTTGACAAAAGCAACCACCATATCCTTCAATCTCTAGATTTTTATGTTGTCCAATCTCATGTACGAGCTCAATGTTGCCCCACTTAAACTATCTTGAAAAAAATGCATCAATAGTTTTTCATCATGTACTACCTCTGTCATTTTATTGCAGTAGGACTTGAGGTGAGTCATGGGGCATTATATTCCACTATATTTGATGAACTCTGAAACACGAAACTTTTTCGGGACAACCACATTTGGGACCAGACACGTCTCTACTGCCCGAACTGGGTCATATAAGTCTACCCCTTCAATGACTTTGATTCTGGCTTCCAACGCCTGTATTTTATCTTGATCAATGCTATCAAATGAATTGGCCTTATGGGACTCATTAGCAAATACCTCCATGACTGTCGGGGCTAGTGCAAGTGTCGCTGACTGCACAAATGTTGGATTTTACTGAGGCTCTTGACCATGTTCGCTCATTCTTTCTTTAGGCTAAACTGTAATCGAAGCCTAATTAACGGTGACCGGTCAGTTAGAAGGGCTTTCACCAGAGGTATTTCTCAGTGTTTGCTCGAGTAAGCTAGTGAGGCGAGCCACGCTTGTCTTCAGAGACTTCAGCTCTTCTTGAAAATGGGTATCACGGTGAGCACGCTCTCCATCTTCTATATTTCTTGCTCAAAGTTGGGTGTTGTAAACTTTTTAGGGACCTATATTTCAATCTGATGCATGTATGTTATTTACAATGAATTGATGTATATATGGATGCAAATATATGTACATGCGTATTAGGGAGCTCATACTCTAAGGATAGGTTTTGGGCCATTACATGATGGGTGGATTTCTACCTAGTCTCAAAAGGGTCTCTTATTGTCCCAGTGATCACCCTCGTAAAGGCAATATAAGAGCTTAGTAGGTAATGAGATGACATGTGTACCAATCATTATCAGTCTAAGAACTCAGCGAAATATTGTCCGTTTTAGGCCTTATCGTCCTCACGGATTTGTTCTTGGTGACCACGCATGGCCCTAAAACGCATCTGACAAGTCAGCAACCAGCACTACTAATAAGGCCAGCTTTCAAATCCTCACCCACCGATGTGAGATATTACAATTCACCCCCTTTAAGGAGCTCAATGACCCCGTTAGCACAACTGGATAGTCAGTGAGACCAGTTTTGATACCAAATGTCACAATCCGATCCACCTTGTCAGATATTGTTCATTTTGGGCCTTACTGCCCTCACGAATTTGTTTTTGGTGACCACGCATGGCCTCAAAACACGTCTGATAAGTCATTAATCAACACTACTAATAAGGTCAGCTACCAAATCCTCACTCGCCGATGTGAAATATTACAGAATAAAAGAGAAAGAAATGTTGGTGCATGTAAAGCACATATCAGCATCGGAGAAAGGCTATCGAATTCCAGCTACACATATGTGGTATATGCTGGGTTGTTGATTCCATTCTATTTTACCCTTGAAATAGGCAGTATATCTTGTATCATTTAAAAAAAAAAGAACAAAGTGAGACAAATTTCATTGCAATTAAAATCTTGGCTCATTCTTCTTGCCTAAATTCTAGACGAGTTGTTTCGAGTTTGTTCCATCTGTTGTGTTCCAGATTTTTATTAATGAACTTATAATTGGTGCCGTTTTTGAGTTAGGGATAACTTTCCATAATTCTCAAAAACAGGTAGCCCTGAAACAGGCTGCCCACTCCCTAGAACTTCCTTGCTGCTGACTTTGGTGATTTGTTCCCACTACCAATCTTTCCTTAACAACTAAGGAGTTTTTTTTTAAAAAAAAATGGATTGATTTTAACCACATATTTTTGCCGAGTTTCTCTCTCTCAATTTCCTTAAAAACAAAATATGCAATTAAGCTTAAAAAAATTCAATTATGCTAAAAAAATAAGTTCAAATACTAGATCGAAGACTCTCAAAAACTTTATTATTAATATCTACATCTCTACTGAATAGTAATGAGCATAAAACTCCTTTTTCTTTTAATTTATATTATAATTTTGTATTGTGACACATACTGTTTAAAAATATTTTTATTTAAAAATTTATTAAATATTAAATATTAAATATTAAATATATATATATATATATATATATATATATATATATAATAACGAGAAATATAAAAAAAATATATTAATTTAATATTTTTTAAATTAAATATAATTATAAAAAGCACTCAGACACAGTTAAAAAAAAAAAAACTTACGTGTTTTGATTCTGACAACTACTCTATTATCCTCTTCTTTCATGCTACTTTTCAAATTTTCTACAAGACTGGCCCTACGTGACCTTACTTTCTTCCTTCCTTGTCCCTTTCCTTTCTTTCTCCTTCTTTTCTCTCCTCACTTGAGTGTGTGACACAGATGGTACTCATAGAGAATTACTTTTAATTGCTTGAGTTTGATCCTTTGTTGTGTTCGTTCCATTAATTCTACTTCTTTGCAAGTCTTTTCCCTTGATGATCTGTTTTTTCTTTTTAAAAAAGAAGAAAACTAAAAAACACTTTGACCGATCATAGCTTAGGTTAATTATATTTGTTGTTGGAAGCGAGCTGGTATCATCCATGGAGGCGTCTAAGTGATTATCCCGAACCTTTCATTCGTTTCTTTCTTTGCTTGGTGAGTACTTGTACACATTATTTTTCTTTAATTCTTAATTATGTCATCAAAATGCTTATACCTTGCCTTGTTGCTTTTGAAGCTGGATTCCTTACAGAGCTAAAGGCCTTCTCCATTTCATTGAGCAATCAGTACCAGTGCTTGTCGCACATATTTTCTCAAGTTGAGGTAATGAAATTCCTATTCCCATCCTCTCTGCGCCTCTTTTACTTGCAATGACTTACTCTCACGTTTGTATCCTTATTTCTCTGATTTTCGCACATAATTAGCTGCTTATTACTTTTTTATTGTTGTGTTTTAATTATATGATTTTACGATGCGTGAACAGCTGAACACCACATGAACAGCAGAAAAAAAGGCAGCCCACTTCCTCGAACTTCTTTGTTTTTTTTTTTTAACACTAAAAGAGGAGCCAAGTTTGACTTGCTTTGTTTCTTGCCTTTCTTTTTCTTTCTTTTCTTGGAGGATAAAGAGGGTTGTGCTGCTCATTTCGTTTCATTTTCTTGGAAACCATACAGAAAATTCTTGGATCTGTTGATTGTTTTCCAGCTATTAGTCTTTTTTCTCTCATTCACTCGGTTTCTTTGGGTGCTGACTAGTTGTTTTTGGACAGGTAATGATCTCTTCTTTTGTTCTACTGAAATTCTTGACGTTTTGGTCGGGAATAAGTTAAGCTCCTTTTGCTTGTCTAGAAAATTAAGGGAAAGTAACAGAGACAATTTAGAACCCTTTAAGATTTTTGCCACTATGGTTTAGTCCTTCACTTTCCTGGAGTTATGAGGTTCGGATAAATGGAGAAAGGGTTGTTTTTGGTTTTGAGATTGAGAAATGGGGTCTTGAAAAGTGGCATGGCTGGCCGTTATGTGGGCGGTCGCCAAAATTCAACTGGAAGAAGAAATTGGAAGAGAGAGTATATATATATATATTGTCTTTCTTTCTTTTTCTCAAGAAAAAGCAGATGTCTCTTCTGTTTGTACTGCACTATGTTACAAGTGTTTTATTTTTTTTTAAAAAAGACGTTAAATAACTTGAGTTATAATTCTAAACAACTAAATAAATTGATTTTATTTGAATTATATTAAAAAATAAGCTTGATTTTTTATTTAAAAACTTGCTTTTAACCTATTTTTTATCTAAAATATTTATAAAACACTCTATAAACATTATTAAACCAATACAGTTAAGAAAACAAAGAGCCTCTCTCCCTGTTTTTATCCTATATTTATGTGTTTTGATTTGGACACCTACTCTATTATCCTCTTTTTTCATACTAATTTTTAAATTAGTTTTTTTAAAAATTAATTTGAAATAAAAATAAAATAAAATTTAATTTAATTTTTTTTAAATACTTTAGAAGAAACAAGAACAAACATGTTATTTCTCTCTTTATTTGCTGCCGTGATTTCAGGTCCTCATCTTCTATATTATTTGTAAAAGCATAAAAAAAAAATAAAAAAATCAAACGTGCATGGCTATTAAAAACTAAAAGTCAAAATATAGAGAAAAATACTATCGTAGTCCAAAGTAGATAATTTTTTTTTTGTTATTATATTATTAAAGTGTCCAAAGAAATTCCAAATAAAAGAGAGACAAAAAAATCCCAATCAAAGAGATAAACGAGCATCAAATATTCATATTTTTATCTTTACTCTCCTCCGATCTTTCAATGTCTTCTTCCGTTTCTGCCTCCCTCAACCTCTCCTTCTATTTCCTTAAAAAAAGAAAACTAAAAAGAACTTTGACCTATCACGGCTTAGGTTAATTATATTTGTTGTTGGAAGCGAGCTGGTATCATCCATGGAGACGTCTAAGTGATTATCCGAACCTTTCATTCGTTTCTTTCTTTGCTAATTAGACGTCTAAGTACTTTTATTCATTATTTTTTTTTTATTTGTTTGTGACTTTCTCTATATTATCTTAATTATGTCATCAAAATGCATTTTTAATGGGAACTACTGCTTTAACTCACAATAGTCAGTTAGACGTCTAAGTCCTTGCCTTGTTGCTTTTGATGCTGGATTCCATACAGAGCTAAAGGCCTTCTCCTCTTCTTCCTCCCGCTATTTCATTGAGCACTCAGTACCAGTGCCTTTCGCACATATTTTCCCAAGTTAAGGTAATGAAATTCCTATTCCCATTCTCTCTGCGCCTGTTTTACTCGTAGTGACTCACTATCACGTTCTGCATCCTTATTTCTCTGATTTTCAGGCCTGTGGAAAATGGCTCTCGAAAGTGCTGGTGTATCCATTATATCTAAGATAGCGGGAGTCTTGGTGGAACCAGTAGGAAGGCAGTTCCGTTACATGTTCTGTTTAGAAAGTTTTGCTCAAGAATTCAATGAACGAAAACAGAACCTGGTTTCGGCAAAAGAACGTCTGCAAAAAGGTGTCGAAGCTGCTGAAAGGAATGCTGAAGAAATTTACAAAGATGTCAAAAAGTGGCTGGAAGATGCAACCAAAGCAATTGATCATGAAGATGTGAAGCATTTGGAAAATGAAATACGAAAAAATGACAACCGCTTTACTTGCTGTCCAAACTGCATCCGGCAATTCAAGTTAAGCAAGGCACTGGCCAAGAAGTCGGAGACTTTCAGAAAACTTGGAGAAAGTAGCGAAAAGTTGAAAACAGTGGCCCAAAAAGCTCCTCCTCAGCCCATAGAATTTCTAACATCAAAGGAATTCACGACCTCAGAATCGTCAAAAGAAGCTTTGGAACAGATCATGAAAGCTCTCAAAGATGACAACGTCAATATGATCGGACTGTACGGCATGGGAGGGGTGGGTAAAACAACCCTGGTGAAAGAAGTAGGCAGGAGAGCCATAGAGTCGCAGCTTTTTCCTGAAGTTTTGATGGCTACGGTGTCCCAGAATCCAAATTTCATAGGCATCCAGGATCGAATGGCAGATAGTTTACATCTGAAATTTGAAAAAACGAGTAAAGAAGGTAGAGCAAGTGAATTATGGCAGAGACTGCTGGGAAAGAAGATGCTTATAATCCTAGATGATGTTTGGAAACATATTGACTTGAAAGAGATAGGGATCCCATTTGGTGATGATCACAGGGGTTGTAAAATTCTTCTAACAACACGTCTTCAAGGCATATGTTTTTCTATGGAGTGCCAGCAAAAAGTGCTTTTAAGAGTCTTACCTGACGATGAAGCATGGGATTTATTCAGAATCAATGCAGGTTTACGTGATGGGGACTCTACCTTGAACACAGTGACAAGGGAGGTTGCGAGAGAATGCCAAGGCTTGCCTATAGCACTTGTGACAGTGGGAAGGGCTCTAAGAGGTAAATCACGAGTTCAGTGGGAAGTAGCGTCTAAACAGCTCAAAGAATCTCAATTTGTGCGCATGGAACAAATTGACGAACAAAATAATGCTTACACATGTCTTAAGTTGAGCTATGATTATTTGAAGTACGAGGAAACCAAGTCATGTTTCGTGCTATGCTGTTTATTTCCAGAAGATTATGACATTCCAATCGAGGACTTGACGAGATATGCAGTTGGCTATGGGTTACATCAAGATGCGGAGCCTATTGAAGATGCAAGGAAACGAGTTTCCGTGGCAATCGAAAACCTCAAAGATTGCTGCATGCTGTTGGGCACTGAAACTGAAGAACATGTGAGAATGCATGACTTGGTTCGTGACTTTGCTATTCAGATAGCATCATCAAAAGAATATGGATTCATGGTATTGGAGAAGTGGCCAACGAGTATTGAAAGCTTTGAAGGTTGCACAACAATTTCGTTAATGGGCAATAAACTAGCAGAACTTCCTGAAGGATTGGTATGTCCACGGCTCAAAGTTCTATTATTAGAAGTGGATTATGGTATGAATGTTCCTCAGAGGTTTTTTGAAGGGATGAAAGAAATTGAAGTTTTGTCTCTGAAGGGAGGGCGTTTGTCATTGCAATCACTTGAACTCTCAACGAAACTTCAATCGTTGGTGTTGATCAGTTGTGGATGCAAGGACCTCATTTGGTTGAAAAAGATGCAGAGACTTAAGATACTTGTTTTTCAGTGGTGCTCATCCATTGAAGAATTACCTGATGAAATAGGAGAGCTCAAGGAGTTAAGGTTGTTGGAAGTGACAGGTTGTGAAAGGCTAAGAAGGATTCCTGTGAATTTGATTGGAAGGTTGAAGAAGTTAGAAGAGCTGTTGATCGGGCATCGCAGCTTTGATGGATGGGATGTTGATGGATGTGACAGCACAGGAGGAATGAATGCAAGCCTGACAGAACTAAATTCGTTGTCTCAGTTAGCCGTATTATCATTGAGGATACCGAAGGTTGAATGCATTCCCAGAGATTTTGTTTTTCCCAGCTTGCTCAAATATGATTTAATGTTAGGGAATACTACTAAATATTATTCTAATGGATACCCAACCTCCACAAGATTAATTTTGGGTGGTACATCCTTAAATGCGAAGACATTTGAGCAATTGTTTTTACATAAATTAGAATTTGTAGAAGTGAGGGATTGTGGGGATGTTTTCACTCTGTTTCCAGCAAGATTGCAGCAAGGTTTAAAAAATCTAAGGAGGGTGGAAATTGAGGACTGCAAATCAGTGGAAGAGGTATTTGAATTGGGTGAGGAGAAGGAGCTGCCGTTGCTGTCATCTTTAACAGAGTTAAAGCTGTACCGGTTACCTGAGCTCAAATGCATATGGAAGGGGCCCACCAGACATGTCAGCCTCCACAGTCTTGCTCATCTGCATTTGGATTCTCTCGACAAAATGACATTTATCTCCACACCGTCCCTTGCTCAAAGTCTGTCAAAGCTAGAAACCCTTTGCATAAGTAAATCCGGTGAATTGAAGCATATTATCAGAGAAGAGGATGGTGAAAGGGAAATAATTCCAGAGTCTCCTTGCTTCCCAAAATTAAAAACTATCATCATAGAAGGCTGTGGTAAACTGGAATATGTCTTCCGTGTCTCCGTGTCTCTAACTCTTCAAAGTCTACCACAGCTAAAAAGACTTCAGGTAAGTGATTGTGGTGAATTGAAGCATATTATCAGAGAAGAGGATGGTGAAAGGGAAATAATTCCAGAGTCTCCTCGCTTCCCAAAATTAAAAACTCTCCGCATATCTCACTGTGGTAAACTGGAATATGTCTTCCCAGTCTCTTTGTCTCATAACAGAGATGGCATCATAGACTTAACCATTGAAGGCCACGAAGAAGTGGGTAATTGGTTGGCACAGCTACAAGTACGTAATTTATATTTCTCCACTAATTTAAATTGTCAATTTATTCTTTCTTCCTACAAATTTCTTAAAGTAAAGTAATTGATAAATGCTAGGAAATCCAAGTTTGATTTTTTTTTAATTATATAACAAACATATTAGCTTATTTTTATTTTTTATGATTTTTTTTTTATCTAAACATATATAAATATAAGAAACTTAACAGCGCGCCTCATTGTTGTTTGCGTTATTAATACCAAAAATTAATCATAGAAATCATATTAGCTGTTAGATTTAATATATATAAGAACTTAAATTTTGTGTTCAAATATTTAATTCTATTAAAATATCTTTAAAAATTTATTAACTTTATAACTAAAATAAAAATATTAGTTACTATTTTTATTTTTATTTTACATGAAACTAATTATTAGGAGTTGAATTAACCTTTTTTCGCAAAAATCTAATTATTATTCAGCTCATCTCTAATTAAGTAAAAAACTGAAACAATAATATGTAATCTCTAAGAAGTACTTAATCCTGTTTTTTTCTATTTTGTTTCTCCTATTTATACATCATATAAATTGTTTTTATGAGAGTGAAAAAATATAATATTGTTCTCTGATAAGATGGCCGCCCATGAACAGCAAAACGGCTTCGTACAAAGATTAGAATTTGTACATGTGGACAAATGTGGGGATGTTCGCGCTCCGTTTCCAGCAAAATTGCTGCGAGCTCTGAAAAATCTAAAGGAGTTGACTGTTCGCCGCTGTAAATCATTGGAAGAGGTATTTGAATTGGGTGAGCCTTATGAAGGAAGCACTGAGGAGAAGGAGATGCCGCTGCTGTCATCTTTAATACTGTCAGAGTTACCTGAGCTCAAATGTATATGGAAGGGGCCCACCAGACATGTCAGCCTCCAAAGTCTTGCTCGTCTGTTTTTGACTTCTCTCGACAAACTGATATTTATCTTCACACCGTCTCTCGCTCAAAGTCTGCCAAAGCTACAAGACCTTCACATAAGTAAATGCAGTGAATTGAAGCATATTATCAGAAAAGAGGATGGTGAAAGGGAGATAATTCCAGAGTCTCCTTGCTTTCCAAAATTAGAAGCTCTCTTCATACAAGACTGTGGTAAACTGGAATATGTCCTCCCTGTCTCTGTGTCTCCAAGCCTTCTGAACCTGGAAGAGATGGGGATTTTTAATGCTCATAATTTAAAGCAAATATTTTACAGTGGAGAAGGAGATGCACTCACCAGAGATGCCATCATCAAGTTCCCTCAACTAAGAGAATTGTCTCTTTCAAATTGCAGCTTCTTTGGTCCAAAGAATTTTGCTGCCCAATTGCCTTCCTTGCAAATTCTAGAAATTGATGGCCACAAAGAATTGGGAAATTTGTTTGCACAGCTCCAAGTACGTCCTTTATATTTCTCTAATAATCTTTTTCCTTTTTAATTTAAATTGTCAACTTCAATACATGTTTGATTTCTTCCTTTAAATTTCTGAAACTGAAGCAATTGATAAGTGGAGATAAATCCTTTAGCCATCCACTAAATTTAAAAGGAGTTGTCTAACTGTATCATTCCTTGTCTCTTGATGCAGGGCTTAAGAAGTAAGAAATTAATTATTGTAATGAAATGATATCGAGATTTTTCAATCTTTATGCTTTCCCAGTTTGAGTGAAATTGAGGCTCTTCCCCCAATTAATGGAAGTATTTGAAGAGGAAGATAAACCTCCATTTGCTAATATTGAGTCTCTTTCAGTCCTGCAACTTCTGATTTCATATTCCCATGCCCTATTGCCATGTCTACTTATATCCTTTTGTTGATAAGTTTTTGGCTGAAGTATTGGGGACAATTCGTTCATCTATTTACCGAAATTATATAGTTCCAAAGTGCACAAAATTTATTAGGAATTATATCTAACAAAGGCTCCAATCATCGTTTTCTTTCGATGCAGGGGTTGACAAATTTTAAGAAATTACACTTGCGCTTCCTGCTGGTGCCTGACATTAGGTGTATATGGAAGGGTCTCGAGTTGAGCAAATTGACTACTTTGGAGGTGGTTGAGTGTAAGAGACTGACACATGTATTCACATGCAGTATGATTGTCAGTCTAGTTCAACTAAAAGTCCTAAAGATATTGTCCTGTGAGGAATTGGAACAAATCATTGCTAAGGATGATGATGAAAACGACCAGATATTGTTAGGTGATCATCTCCGATCTTTATGCTTTCCCAAATTACGTCAAATTGAGATTAGAGAATGCAACAAGTTGAAGAGCCTCTTCCCAGTAGCCATGGCTTCAGGTCTCCCAAATCTCCGAATACTTAGAGTAACAAAATCCTCTCATTTATTGGGAGTATTTGGGCAGGAAGATCATGTTTCACTTGTCAACGTTGAGAAGGAGATGGTGCTCCCTAATCTAAAGAAGCTGTCGCTAAAACAATTACCAAGTATTGTCTGCTTCAGTTTCGGATGCTGTGATTTCTTATTCCCTCGTTTGAAGAAGTTGAAGGTGTATGAATGCTCAAAGTTGACCACAAAATTTGCTATTACACCAGATGGTTCAATGAGTGCTCAATCAGAGGTGCTGCTGATTTGACTTGATTTCTTGCCTCTCTTTTAGTGTGTTTGTCTCTTGTTTCGCTCAATAATATGATTTACAAGTTAAAATGAGCATGCCATGCATGAATTGGTTTACAGGTATCTGAAGTAGCTGAAGATTCAAGCATTAATAGAGAGTGGACCAGAAATAATGGGTGGAAAGAAGAAGAAGAAGAAGAAGAAGAAGAAGAAGAAGATGATGATGATGATGATGGGTCAGAATAGGAAGGGGAAGAGGAAGATGGTGGTGATGATGATTGCTAGTCTAATAATTCTTTCTTGCCCAAGCCAGGTGATATAGCTGCAATTATTTATCCTCTCCTTTACCCTCAAATTTTAATGGTTGAGTTAAATCATGGATTGTCTTTTTTCTTCATGTTTGCATCAGGCAAGGTTGGTTAGCTGTTACATGATTTCAAGGTTGGTGCTGCGAATATGTTTTAGATTGGTGGGAAGTAATTCCAACTGTTTCATTGGCAATGTAACAGTCTTATTTACCATAGAAGATTTTGACTTATCTATCTATATGTTTGTTGAAGAAGTTAGAAGTAATGTAATGTTGTGTGTGTAGTCATTATCGTACAAGCCTCCAGAAGTAAGGGCGTATGTTTGCTTGATGCTGAACTCTTTGTTTGATCTTCTGTTTCTAATGCATAATGCATTATTAAAAATGTCATTTTATGAGCATCTGAATATGTTTGGGCATTCAAATCTCAAGATGACTGAGACTTGATGCTGAACTCTTTGTTCAAAAGTTTGATACTGATATCATGTTTTCCTAGCAGAGCAATCTTATGTTGAATGGTTTTTTCGAGCAGATACCTTGCTGGCTTTCGTTTTGTAAATTTTCGATAAATTTCTTTTTCTTTTGTCAAACTCAAGAACTAAAATACAAGTAAAATAAAGTTTTATATCAAAAAGTTTCATTTCTAAACTAAAAGGGCCAAAAAGAAAATTTGTCAAAATTACAAGGCATGGAGGCGTTGACACAATTTTTTGTTTTTTTAAGGACTCCTATTTTTAATTTTTTTTCATGTTTCAATTTTGGTTTTTTTATTTTCATTTTTTCTCAAACAATATAATCGATTTTTTTTCGCGGCTTTTTATTTAGTTCTAGATGCTCATATAATATTACCAACTTCAAATTTCAACTAAAACAGCGTTGAAAGATCAATTTATTTTTAAAAAAAAGTAGATGATCGCAAGCAAAAAACAAAAGGCAAAATTGACACCATATTTTTTTAAAAAAAATTGGTTTTTTATTTGTTTCAATTTTGATCTTTTCATTTTTAATTTCTTACAAACAACAAATTTTTTTTTATTTAAATTGAGCATCGCTCTAATATCAAGATGTTTTATTGAGAACAAGATAACCATAAAAAAGGCAAATAAAAATACATTACCCATCTTAAATCTTAATTAATTCATCATAAAAAATCACTGAATAAAAAAAGAACAAAAAAAGAGAAAGTAAACATTGTGTGAATTCACATATTTTCTCTCGGAGACTATATTATTTCAGCCGATCTCTTTTAGGTTTCTATTAATATATTTATTTATTTTATGTTTTTTTTTATAATGAATAGGTAAGTAATATCTAACTAATAATATAACACATTACTTCCTACATCCACATGTACTAAAAAGACACTTACTATAGCCATATTAGTAGTTATTTGACTCGCACTTTACTATGGGTTAGAAATGTTTTTTTAGCAAAATAAATAAATATGAATGCTTTTCAAATGTATTTTTAACAACAAAAAAAAACCCTAATCATAAATACAAAAAAAGGTATTGACGTGTTTATTTAACTCGCTTTGCTATGGGTCAGATAACATTTTCCAACACAAAAGAATGGATGTATAAGTGTTGTTAATGTATTTTTTGATATTGAGAGAAAAAAATATAATTGTGAATAAAAAAATTGATATTTACATATAATAAAATAAACTGGGGATCATATATATTAATAAATACAAAAACAATCGTCAATGCAACGCGCCACATGTAGGAAGTTAATTTTTAATGTAGTAGAAAAATAGGACAGTGTTTCAAATGCATTTCATTGTATCATGATTCTCTTCATTGAGAAATGTGAAACAAAATAAATCTTAAAAAAATATGAACTAATAAACAAATAAAGAGTTATTAATGCCAATAAAATTATAAAATAAAATGATAATCATTTTCATAAAAAAGTAAAAGATAGATAAATATAATATTTAACCTCAACTTTTCCCTTAATGCACACTTTTCTTCTTCTTCTTCTTCTTCTTTTTCTTAAAGATCATTTTTTCTTACCAAGAACAAATAATTCTTATATTTATAAACACATCATGAAAATAAAGTTTATTTATATAAAACATAAAAAAATTATAAATGAATTGGAATAATTTCTTCGAGATATTAAACACATAAAAGATAAGTAAAAGATAACCACTATTTAAAAAAGACTAAATAAACTATCAAAAAATTTAGAAAGATAAATTCAAAAATTCATTAAAAAGTACATATAAAAATATCAATTAAAAAACATAATTAGAAAAAATAAAGAAATAGGTTAGGTGTTTTTAGGTCTATCAAGTCAAGCTCGCACATCAAGCCCATTTTAAAAAGGGCTAGCTCACGTGAGCCTTATTTTGTTATTTGAAAATGCCAAATGTTTTTGAAAAAAGATAAAGGGAAACATGTCACCTACTGGGACTTTTAAGTTCTCGACTATTAGAGGGGTGGCATGAAAATCATGTAGGGTGTTTTTTTACCTAAAAATGCAAATTTAAACAAAGTTCACACCAAAACATCTAAAAATGGTCCTTATGATGTAAATAAACCAATAAATTTGCCCAAAAAATCATAAAAGTTTTGGGAATTTCAAGAGCAAAAAACACCTCAATAGAACTCTCTTTATCAAATGGAACCTATTAAGACCAAAATCGACTGTTTTTGTTGTGAAAATCAGTGTCAACCGAGACTCTCTCTAACATTATAATCCAATGACTTTCTGTCTCCTCTCTCAAACTAAGGAACGAAAAAAAAATCAAGAAACAAAGTTGTGGACCAAAAATAAAATGTGGAAAAACTTAAGGGACCAAGAAGTCATTATTTACAAAGTAGGAGGACTAAAGTGAACTTTTGACTTCAATCTTAAAACTACCACCCTTTTTTATGCTTTTTTCTTTCACTTTGGTTATTTGTGTTTAAATTTTGCTCTTCCTTAACAAATTTACTCAAATTATCTATCAATTTAGATCTATAAAAACAGGATGAAAAAAAACATTGTGGCAATCCACAACGCCAAGTGAACAGTGGTGTGAGAATAATATTTTACCCACACCTTTTAAAGTTATAATTATAAATGAATAAAAATATCTTCAAAAATAAAATCACAGAATGTAGAGTTCTCATTGTCATAACTCAATTCTGGGTTATTCCTCAAATTCATCTCTTTTCTTTTCAAAATAAAAAAATAGAATAAATAAAATAAGGACTGACATTTTAACAAAAGCAAGTTGTGAGGATTTCAAATTAAGCTACAACTTTGGATGGGATTAGGAGCCTAAATGTACCCCATTACACCCAAAACTAAGGAGACAATGTAGATTCAAGGACAAATTAAATGATTATTAGACGAATCTACTTAAAAATCAAGCCTAAAGACATAAGATTTTAATAGGCCAAATTGAGATTTAATTATGTTTAAGAGTTAATTTGGGTCCAATTAATGGATTTAATTAGGTGCAAGGACTTAATTATACTTTAAATGAGTCAAATTAATTTTATTAGGGGCTTAATTGGTGAAACATTAAGTTTTGGAGCCCAATTTCAGCTTAATTGACAAGGTTGAAATATTAGGAGACTAAATTTAATTTTTACCAAGTCAATTGATTGAAATCGTTGGTAAAATCGCAAGAAAATCAAAGTTTTGTGGTCAGTTAATGGTTAAGTTGAAGAAATTCACAACCAATGACCAATTTGTAAATGACAACGAACTATAAGAACCCAATTGATTAAAATCAGGGATAAAATTAAAGAAAATTTAAAGTTTAATGGTCTCTTGAGGGTCAACTTGTATAAATCTGAAACCAAGGATTAATGTGAAAAATAGGTTGAAATCTATGGTTGATATTGAAGTTTTTCAAGGATGAAATTGCATAAAATTAAAAGTTTGAAATCAATCAAGGTGTAATTGAGAGAATTAAAAAAATCAAAGAACTAAATTAAACTTGATCAAAATAGCCGGTTTTCTCTGAAATCTTAAAAAGATTAAAAAATAAAAAATAAATTGAAAATTCAAAAAATAAATTTTCACTTCAAAAAATGTTTTGTTTTACATACGATCAAATCTTAAAAAGTTTTTCACATGTATTTTCATATAAAAATAAAAATTATATCTTTCTCATATTTTAAAAATGCAAAAATAAATATCATAATCAGTTTATGATTATCTATTAGGGTTTGATCAAAATACAAAAAAACCATAACAATCCTTATGTTCGAAATGTTAGGAATTAGTTGTATTTTGGAAATAAATGTGATGCTATAATTTAGACTTTAGAATGGTTAGGATTTCACCCAATAAAATAGAGACTCTATCATGAAAGAAGATCTACTTTAGACCTTAGAAATGACCAGAGAATAGAAACATGACCTAAAAATATAATTAAATACTAATGTAACATACCTTAAGTAAGGTGTATTAAGAGTAATGTTTTTTTTCCTTGCAGAACCAATCTTTTATCGAACTCTCACATTCAATTAACTCGTTTCATTATAGGAGATTTCGACCAAATTTTCCTGAATTGGATTAGGTAGGTGATTAATTTTCTAGGTGCTTTGTTCATATAACGGCTAGGGCTTTTGAGTGTGGCTAGGAGAACTCATATTCTGAAATGGTAGTTGAATAAAATAGTCATATGTTAGCTAATTTTGTGGATAGAACAACCATCACTGGTCATGTATCTCCCGTAGGCATATGAGGTGCTGCCCCGTTGAGATCAAATTCCTCCACATGATCTTTTATATTTTTGGTAGATTGGATGCTGAGATAGAAACTCTAAACAGCATAACAATAGATGCGACAACTTTTGCAGCTTTTCCTACCTCTCCCCTGCGTGTACAAGCCTTCACTTGTCTAATCAAATTATTTTATATATAATACTAGATGAGCAAGTTAATTTAAAGATCTTTTAACTAAATTTTTTTTAAAAAAAAAGGAAAAAAAAAAGAAAGTAGAAAGAATTTTATGGATATCTTTTCTTCATCTATCTAATCAAATTATTGTATTAAATCAATTTTCAGGTATATCCCCCTATCATACTGAATAATAGATTAGTTTTCTTATATTTTGTTTGGTATCTTTTTGTAATGAATGAATTTATCATTTTGTTATGTAATATAATGCGTCAACAGTTTATCGAAAGCCTTTTTGTGTAGTATAATCTTAATTATGAATTTCTTCTTTAATTATGTACTTATTTCGATTATAATTTAGTTAATGGTCCTTATTTGTTAATTTTTGAATTGTGTAATGTATTTCAGTTATAATTTGTAGAATAATTCTTTGGATTACATCCATGTAAATGTGGGATATTGAATTGTTTAGACAGATGTGAATTTGATTATTGAGAAGTTGTGATATAATGAGAGGAGGAAGTCCTGGATGATAGGATAAGAAATTTGATAATTGGGGATTGTGGATGAAAAGTCGATAACTAAATACCTAAAAATATGGAGGAAATTCTGCCAAATTTTTTATTAATTACAAAAAAAAAATCTCTAATCTTATTTGAATCGTCATGTCCTTGCTCTTTGTTTTAATACAAATGTTGAGGTTGTTATAGAGATTCTCTCTAACATTGTAATTCAATGACTTTTTGTCTCCTCTATCAAATTAGGGAATGAGAAAATAGAAAAATGAAGTTGTGGATAAAAAATAAAATGTAGAAAAACTTAAGAGACCAAAAAGTCATTATTTGAAAAGTATGAGAATCAAAGTGAATTTTTTACTTCAATCTTGTAACTACCACCTTTTTTTGTGCTTTTTTTTTTCCACTTTGGTTATCTATATTTAAATTTTGCTTTTCCTCAACAAATTTACTTAATTATCTATTAATTTAAGCTTATAACACCAGTGAATAATAACGTGAGAATAATATTTTATCCGTGTATCTTTTAAAGATTCTTATAATTATAAATATAATAAGAATACCTTCAAAAATAAAATGGCAGGTTGTAGAGTTCTCATCATAACCATAATACCTTTTTTACTAGGTGGACAAAATAGTTCATTGCTTAGCGTTTTTTATCCATCATAGAAGAAAGAAACATATGGCAGCCTCACACACACAGAATCTGATAACTTTATGATAGAATTGCAAGTAACTAAACCTTTATCAGCTGGACATTATTCATGATGGTATCATCCACCTATAAATTGATCCAAAATCTAAGCTCAAATCTCACTGGGCTTGCCCTAGATTTCTCCTTAGATTATGTTATTCTTCACCAACCAAGATTATGTTCCAAATCTGATATTACCCCATTTTTGTCCACCTTTGAAATTATTTTCTTTCTTTCTTCAGAGAACATTTCCAAAATCTAGAGAGGCCACCTTTTCCATCTTATTTCCCTCATGTAACTTCTAATCATTAAGCACCACGTGTACCACCAAAAGTTTGTCCACCCAGACTCACTCTATCATTGCGCACTGTAATATGCGTTATTTCACATACTTGCCACTGTATCACTGCTCACCAAAGGTGGCCCCACACTGTTCCTCGGTATCTGCGTCTATCCAAGACAACAACATAAAATATTTCTGACTAGATTTTCTGGGTGCTCTTTGTTTTTGTTTCTCTTTTTCTTTTTTTGTTTTCACTTCACAGGAGAAAAAACAATTAACAAACAGAGTTCGTGAGCGTAGGCTGGCTTGCTTCCTAGCTTCTTTCTTGCTTTGTAAAAACACCCTTTTAAAAGTTTTTATTTTCCTGGTTTCTTAGCACCCCTTTCATGGCATTTTCACAGAGGGTTCAGTGCTTTTTCTCAAGTCCAAATAACTAAAATTTGAGTCTTTTTGCTGCTGCTGCTGTTTTAACTTATTAACTAATGGGGTTTCTTCTTCTAATTCTTTTTGTGTTTGTTTTTGCAGGTTGATTATGTTATATTTGGTTGCCATTCTTGGAATGCTTTAAAAGGATTAGTTACTCACTGGTTTGATTCTTTCTCAGTTTTAGTTGTTGGGTTTTAATTACTTTTCTCTATTGGAACAATGTCTCTCTGTCTCTTGTTTATGGACTGCTTACTTTATTCTCTATTGGCTTCTTGCAAAATTTTTTCTTGAGCTATTAATTGTTTTGAGTGAAATGCATTTTTAATGTGATGATATTGTCACTCTTTGTTTACCAATGTTACAATTCAGAATTTCTTTAGGAAATTTATGATCAGGTGTGTGTGTGTGTGTGTGTGTGGGTGTGTGTTTACCTGAATTTCCTGTCTATGCATTCAAATAACTCGTTTCATTGTAGGAGATTTTGACCAAATTTTCCTGAATTAGATTAGGTAGGTGATTAATTTTTTAGGTGCTTTGTTCATATAGCGGCTAGGGCTTTTGAGTGTGGCTAGGAGAACTCATATCGTGAAATGGTAGTTGAATAAAATAGTCATATGTTAGCTAATTTTGTGCATAGAACAACCATCACTGGTCATGTATCTCCCGTAGGCATATGATGAGATCAAATTCATGCACATGATCTTTTATATTTTTGGCAGATTGGATGATGAGATAGAAACTCTGAACAGCATAACAATAGATGCGACAACTTTGCAGCTCTTCCTACCTCCCCTACATGTACAAGCCTTCTGCAGTTGTAGTTTGTATAAGAATGCTAAATTGGGAGTTTGATGTGTTGAATGCCAGCTCATGAAATTTAGGAAAAACATTCAGAACCTTTATAGTGAACAGGGTTTTTCTGTGCTGACTTTGGGGCAAGGAAGATAATTTATGTTATGGATGTCCTCAGTTTGTCTTTAATGAGGCCAAGCATCCTATATAGAAATCCTGAAGTTCCTTTAAAACAAAATTCTATGTCAGGAATTTTAGGCCTTGTCAGTTCTAGGTAATGCAAAATTGTGTTTAAATGAGCATATGTATTTGAGCAACAAGGAGTTGGTGTTTGTTCATCATTAAAATCCCCTTTAAGTGAGACAAGCTGTTTGTGCAACAAGGAGTTGATGAGATTAGTTCTAGGATTACTTGGTTCCTTAGAGCACCATTTGCAAGGTCAACTTTTCCTTTGAACATGATGAAAAACCGTGAGATTTTATTAGGAAATAAAAAGTTAGGATAAGGGAGATGACTACTTAGAGGTTGGTAATTAGGAAGTGTTCATTGAAGTAATTGCTTCGATGAAATTGACCTCTAATAGAGAATATTTACTCAAATGAATCTTATGGAAAATAACCATGCGATTACCTTTTCCCATTGTCAACCAAGAAATCTCTACCTTTAAAAGAAATATGAGGTAAACAATCAATTTCAGCACACGATGGACACTTGCATTAAGTAGGAGATAAAAGAATCAACATTATTATTATTATTATTATAAACTGAATTGTTGCTAACAATCCAATACCAATTGTCTTGGATGGTGTGGAAATGATTTTAAATCATGGTTACAGTCATGATTGTGCACCAAAGACCCATTCCCGGGCATTACCTGGTCGTGTTGGTTGTTGCAGTTGTGAATTATTAGCAACTCTAAGCAAATTTTCAATTATCCACATATATTTTTATATTTATAGTAATTCACTTAAAGACACAATAATAGTGCTTATTGTTTGAGGTTGAGTGAAGAAGCGGATTGTCAGGGGTATCTCTATAACCAAACCAAACCAAACTAAACATGAACAAAACCGATCATTTTTTCAGTATTTGAAGCGTTTCAGTTAGAAATATTCATTTATTTCGGTTCGGTTTCAGTTTGACATTTCTGAAAATCAATAAAGAACCAACCCAGAGTCTATGTGCATTCATATTTGGATTGTGTTAGTTTGAGTTAGCAACCTGAACCTGATTTGAACATGGTTTCGATGAAAGACTTGTCAATAGTTAGTTACTTTTTGAAAATGGTTATTAATTGTTTCAGCTAAAAAATATCTGAACCAAACTAGAACAAAACCGATCGATATGCTGGATTGGGTTGGTTTGAAAAATTTTAATTTTTTTTAATTTTTTGTTTGGTTTTTATTTTTCTGAAACCCATACTTTTAGTGATTAAAATATCACAAAATCAATATAGAATGTCACATAATCTCGTTGATTCTATGTCTATAACAATATTTCAAAAAAAAAACATAAAATATTTGATCAGGTTGTAGTTGCAGTTGACATTTGTGTCATGTTTCCATTGGTTTTATTTCATGTATGCGTGTGGTTAAAAATATCAAATGTTGTGCGCATACACTGATCTAATAATTTGAATATAAGAGTTAAAAGCTATAATGCACGTAAAGTGATGTAATACTAATCCCCTTTTTAAGGCAGTTAATTATATATATGCAGACAACATTATTATAATAATAATAATAATAATAATAATCCCCTTTTTAAAATGAGGTGTTATATATGGTTCGTTAAAAATATGAGGCATTACGGCTATGCATCAAAAATCACAATTGCGGTATTGAATCATCTTGTTGAACCATCTTCATAATTTCAGGGGATTACTTGTACATATGGAAACTTTGTAATAGAAACATGTGACATTGTTGGAGTGTGTATTGTTTTGGATTAGGGTGTGATTCTATTTTAAGGTTTGGCTAAATTAAAATGCATAAAAAAACTTTCAAAAATATGCAAAACTCCACTTAAAATGTTGTCAACTTGTATTGAGGTCCATTGCGCCGACATGACCGGCTACTTTAGTTTTCTCATTAATTTATTAAGTTGTGTACAAGTTAACATATATTATTCCAATTACATGCCATTATATATATAGCAACCGACTAGAAATATTAACAATAATGTTTTAACAAATATTAACAATTGCTTTTCATAATATTTTTTTTTTAAATTTAGTTTCGATACCACCATATTAAAACGATTTAAAAAAATTAATTTGAAGAAAAATTAAATTTTCTTCATTATGTAACAAACATACTAGCTTATTTTTATTTTTAAAATGATTTTATTTTATCTAAGAAACTTAACTGCCTCATTGTTGTATGCGTTATTAATACCAAAATTTAAACATAGAAATCATATTTATTTTATTAGAATTAATATATAACTGTATAAGAACATAAATTTTGTGTTGAAATACTTAATTGAATTAAAATATCTTTAAAATTTTGTTAACCTATTACTATTTTTATTTTTATTTTTTACACGAAACTAATTATTAGGAGTTGTAGTAACCTTTTTTCACAAAAATATAATTATTACTACTTTTATTGAACTTGCCTCTAATTAAGAAAAAAAACTAAAACAGTAATATGTAATTTCTAAAAAATATTTAATCCTATTTTTTCTATTTTTTCCTATTTAAAATCATATAAATTGTTTTTATGAGAGTGAAGGGTTTAAAAAATATAATATTGTTCTCTGATCAGATGGCCGCCGGTGGGCAGCAAAACGGCTTCTTACAAATATTATAATTTGTACATAATATGTTTCATATTAACAATTGTTTGCATTCCTTCAAAGATGAGAGCAGCTTCTCTTCTGCTACAAGTACAGGGAGGGACAAAAAATAAAAACACAAATGAGCTCACCGTGTATATATGATTTGAGTCCAAGGATCAATGCACCACTTGTTTATTTAATGAGTTGAGACTGCTCTAATATTTGAAACAAGACAACAAATAATCTAATCTAAACCCTTACTTGCTAACTTTAATAGCATGTTTACTCTCTAGTCTCTAACTGGTTTCGTTGCCTACGAATCGCTGCTGTTATGAATTTGAGGTGTGAACAATGGACTTGTGAGCATTTTTTTAAAATTAGTAAATGTAAACTCATAATATATAAAGTTGATCTGATTAAAAACGATACAACTAAGTCAAACTATATGACAATGATGGTCAAACTCCATTTATAGTGAAAAAAAGAGAAAAAGATACGTCAGACTAGAATAACAGCTCAAAAGAGTTATAATTTCTTATTCGACTATTGGATCATGCTCAAATTTTTACGTGGACCATCAAATCTTTAGATATCAAAAATCTTGTTTAGGCCTATAGTTTTGATAGTTTCTGTGATTTTCCTTGTTATTTTTTTTATTTCTTGCTTGTTTTGGATTTTATGCTTCTTTTCTTTGTAATTTTGTATTTTTTTTTTGTTTCCTAGTGGAGGTAAGGTTCCTAACATATTTAAGGATTTGTAAACCTTCTAAGAAAACAAACTTCATTATTATTATTTTAGAGAAAATAAAGTTGTGAATTTGAGGGTTTACATCTATAGTCCCTTTTGCTTATATTTTTTTTTTTGTTTTCTTTGATTATTGTGTTTTTAGCTTTCGTTTGCATCAAAAGTTTAAATCTCTTTGAAAACAAAAAACTAATCAATTTTGATGTAGTCAATCCTACAATAACTAGTGATTCTAAGCAGTTAGGTATAAGTCTGTTATAACTAGACGAGGATTTGCCCCAAACAAATTATGTTGATGGCTTAGTAAATATATTTATGGATCAATGGAATAGGTATAAGCTCAAGATAAGGATTGGTAAGGATTGGTAACACTAGACCTACAAGTTTTTATAAGTAAGAATGTTTTATAAATTGATTTACCAAGGTTTTGAATGGATTTGAAAATGGTTGGATAATAACTCTCATATGGCTATGAATAAAATAATGATATTTGGTGAGTGAGATAGGAGATACTAGAACTAGTTCTAATAAATCACTAACATGTTATGATAATTGGCAATGATTCTTGCCAATGAGAAACAATAGCTAGTCAGTAACATTCAATTTAGTTTCGAGAATCGCAGCAATTTGATCAAAGAATAAGGTCATGTTCATGGAATTAAATGCCAAATGAAAACATTCACTATGACTTATTTTATCGCATGTTTTATAAATTATAAATTATAAAATTTTTTGTTTTCAGAGTTGTTTAAACGGTTTTTTTTATTATTGTCATATATATAAATATATATGAAACAATACGACGGTGTATCTTAGACTTCTTGGAAGAACACCATATCATGGTGTATCTTGGATCACCACATCAAGATTAAATTACTTTTGTCTTTTTCTTCGTCTCCCACTTGTCCCCGTTTTGTCTTTTAAAAATTCTAACGCTCCACTACTTTTGGTGGAGTTTAGAGAATTGTTTTACGCAACCTTCAACTCTGCTACAATTGCTGTTGGGAACCAAGGATTCCTTACAAAGGAGACAACATTTTTAAAAGGAAAAGGCAAATAAACTACAACCATATCATGGTGCATCTTGGACCACCGTACTAAAAGATGAGATTACTTTGTTTTTTTAATTTGCCTTTTACTTATCTAAAAATAAAAAAAATAAAATAGTTCACGTTAACTCTACTCAACCCACTCGAATTATAAATTATATTGAGTTAAATTAATTTTTTTTATTTTATTACATGATAAAAAATATAAAAACTAATTTATCATTAACTCAATATTAAAAAATATAATTTAATAAAAAAACTCAATGCTAAAGAATAAAATTCAAAAAATATATTAAAAAAATTAAAAATAAAAACTAAAATGACTAATAAAAAAAAAAAAACCGAACTAATGACTCGTCCTATGACAACAAAACTCAGGCACGTGCATGTGAGCCTTAAACAAGCCCACACGCCTTTGCTAGTAATTTGAAAAAACATAATATTATTCCTAGTATAGTTTGAACCCACTACGTTCTGCTCAATCAACGTACATTAACTAACTCACCTATGAGACAAATATGAGACAAGTATTCTAAGGAGTGTGCACATTTGCGACTGCAAATCATTGGAAGAGGTATTTGAATTGGGTGACGTTGATGAAGGAAGCAGTGAGGAGAAGGAGTTGTCATCTTTAACAGAGTTAGAGCTGATCAAGTTACCTGAGCTCAAATGTATATGGAAGGGGCCCGCCAATCATGTCAGCCTCCAAAATCTTGCTGATCTGAATTTGATTTCTCTCAACAAACTGATATTTATCTTCACACTGTCCCTCGCTCAAAGTCTGCCAAAGCTAGAAAGCCTTAACATAGGTAGTTGCGGTGAATTGAAGCATCTTATCAGAGAAAAGGATGATGCAAGGGAAATAACTACAGAGTGACTTTGCTTCCCAAAATTAAGAAGTCTCTCTATAAGTTACTGTGGTAAACTGGAATATGCCTTCCCTGTCTCTGTGTCTCGAAGTCTTCTGAACCTGGAAGAGATGGAGATTGATTTTGCTGACAATGTAATTTTACACTGGAGAAGGAGATGCACTCACCAGAGATGGAATCATCAAGTTCCCTAAGCTAAGAGGATTGTCTCTTTCAAATTGCAGCTTTTTTGGTCCAAAGAATTTTGCTGCTCAATTGCCTTCTTTGCAAATTCTAAACATTGATGGCCACAAAGAATTGGGAAATTTGTTTGCGCAGCTCCAAGTACGTCCTTTATATTTCTCCAATGTTTGTTTCAGTCCTGCAACTTTTCATGCCCTATTGCCATGTCTACTCATATCCTGTTGTTGATAAGTTTTTGGCTTAACTAGTGGGGACAATTCGTTCATCTATTTACCAAAATTATATAGTTCCAAAGTGCACAAAATTTATTAGGAATTATATCTAACAAATTGGTATCCTTGTTTTCTTTTGATGCAGGGGTTGACAAATTTGGAAAAATTATGCTTGGAATCCCTGCCTGACATGAGGTGTATATGGAAGGGTCTCGTGCTGAGCAAATTGACTACTTTGGAGGTGGTTGAGTGTAAGAGACTGACACTGGTATTCACATGCAGCATGATTGTCAGTCTAGTTCAACTGAAAGTTCTAAAGATACTGTCCTGTGAGGAATTCAAGCGAATCATTGCTAAGGATGATGATGAAAACGACCAGATATTGTTAGGAGATCATCTCCAATCTTTATGCATTCCCAATTTGTGTGAAATTGAGATTGGAGAATGTAACATGTTGAAGAGCCTCTTCCCAGTTACCATGGCTTCAGGTCTCTCATAGCTCCAAATACTTAGAGTAACAAAAGCCTCTCAATTATTGGGAGTGTTTGGGCAGGATGATCATGTATCACCTGTCAACGTTGAGAAGGAGATGGTGCTTCCTAATCTAAAGAAGCTGTCGCTAAAACAATTATCAAGTATTGTCTGCTTCAGTTTCGGATGCTGTGATTTCTTATTCCCTCGTTTGGTTATCTGCTATGTGTGATTTCAAAAGAAGATAACGACTTATCTATATATGTGTGAATAAGGTTATCTGCTTGTTTACCCATGTAATGTAATGTTGTGTGTTTAGTCATTACTGTGCGAACCTCAAAAAAATAATGTTGCTTGCCCATTATCGTACAAGCCTCCAGAAGTAAGGGCGAATGTTGCTTGCCCATTCGTGTTTGTTTTGAAGTGTGTGAACCTTTCAAAAATAAAGGCATAATGTTTACTCTTGTTTAATGTGTGGATTTTCATTCTCATGCTTTCTCAGTCAGTTTGATGCTCTGTTTCTATTGCATATGCTTATGTGGTTTTGGAAACGGGCTTGGCAATGCAGCTTGAGATCTGGAATAAATGTTTTTGTATGGGCATGTGATGACTGAGACTTGATGCTGTATTATTTGTTCAGAAGTTTGAAACTGATATCAAATAGCAGAGCAATCTCATGTTTTTCTAGCAGAACAATCTCATGTTTAATGGTTTTTTCGAGCAGATACATTGCTGGCTATTGCTAGAGATTCTAAATATTCTATCCTCTAAATGTTCCTCTGATTTCTAATTTTAATTGTTTGCTGCTTACAAACCCTTCATAAGCTATATGCCTAATCTGGTAGCTTTGAACTATAATTTAAAAGTTTTTTTATGAAAAAAATAAATTAAAATAACCATAAGTTATAAGCATTATTTGTAAAAAAGATTCAAAATTACTATTTTTATTAAGGAATTTAGTATACAATCCACAAACTAAAGTTAAGATTTTTTATTATTATTAAATCAAAGTTTTGAATTCAATTTATAACAAAAAAAAATTAAATCAAAAGCTATTTTAACTAACATACTTAAAAAAAATTAAAAGTTAAAAATATATTAAATCAATTTACAAAAGTCATATCCCTCTCCTTTC
The DNA here is from genome assembly GCF_000002775.5 of Populus trichocarpa. Taxonomy (NCBI): domain Eukaryota; kingdom Viridiplantae; phylum Streptophyta; class Magnoliopsida; order Malpighiales; family Salicaceae; genus Populus; species Populus trichocarpa. Next base: position 45,861,887 of record NC_037285.2, on the reverse strand, counting down.
CTAGAGTTATGAGATTCGGTTAAATGGAGAAGGGGTTGTTTCTGCTTTTGAGATTGAGAGATGGTGTCTTGAAAATTTGAAGGTTTGAAGTTTTATATTCATTTGTTTAAAGTTCAACTCATTTAGTTCAGAATTTAAAATTATAATGATGGCTGATTAAAAATAAGATATTTAAGATTTTTATGAAAAAATTATAATATAAACATCTAATTTTATGGAATTATAACTGTAAAGGATATATTTTTCTTTCATTTGCAAAAAAAACCTAATGCCATTTAAAGGTTTTTCTTCATTCTTGAAAAATAGAATAAGGAAAAGAAAAGCATTTGGGGAAATTTCATTAGGAAGGAAGGCATTTTTAAGAGAAAAATATAGTAAATGGAGGGTGGTCAACACTAGTTAATAGATTTTTTAATTATCCATGATACTTAAAGACTAAATAATTAATTTTAATAAATTACAGGGCTAAGTTATAATTAATTTTAATAAATACTTTATTATTTTTTAATTTTTTAAGGAGAATTTGTACATGCAACAATCTTTATTATTCCTTCATTTAGGAACTTAGAATTCAAATTTGGTTTTAAGAATGTATAAAGGATTCAATTCTGTGTCTGAAAAAACAACAGAAAACTCAATATTCCACATGCGAAATTAAGCTGATAAAATAAAAGAAAATAAAAATATTTTTCCATTGGACCACAAAAAATACATATAATAAAAAATCTCAGTTACAGCAGCACTTCAACTGTTTGGTGGGTATTCGTCAAAATTGTTTTCTTTTGGGCTTCTGGTTGTCAACTTCAATACATTGTGATTTCTTCCTCCACATTTCTGAAACTGAAGTAATTGATAAGTGGAGATAAATCCTTTAGCCATCCACTAAATTTAAAAGGAGTTGTCTAACTGTGTCATTCCCTGTCTCTTGATGCAGGGCTTAAGAAGTAAGAGATTAATTATTGTAATGAAATGATACCTAGTGTAGACACAATTTTGAGCACCTGAAATTAAACAAGCACGCGTGTACAAATATATGATTTTATTAAATATATGAATGGGTACAATCTCTACGTAATATATTCTTTCAAAAGAACAAGACAATCCTCTGATTCTTCCCTTGGATTTGATGTATGGTGACTTGATTTATTTGAGTAATCAAGCCAAGATTTGTGCTTTGCAAGAACGCGAATTTGGGCGTGTATTACGAAGCGAGATTTGGTGATTTGATGCTTTGAAGAGTACCTTTGATTCGTCTTCAAAGTGTTGCTGAAGAACTCTTATGGGGCGTTTAGGCTTGATCCAACAGAGCTTAGCGAGATTTGGTAATTTGATGCTTTGAAGAGTACCTTTGATTTGTCTTCAAAGTGTTGTTGAAGAACTCTTATGGGGCGTTTAGGCTTGATCCAACAGAGCTTCGTTCTTTGTAGACTTCAAGCGTAGATGAAGGAGGCTTGAGAACTCTTTGAGAGAGCTTCCTTGCTTGAAGAGAGAGAGAGAGCGAGAGCTTCCTTGTTTGCAGAGCTTGTCTTGAAGGAAATTTGTATCTCCCGGAATCCCCCTTCCTTTAGGTTGAGGCCCTCTATTTATAGAGATCTGTAAGGGCTCTCAGGTCCTTTTCCAATGCCACATGGCATAATTTTATTGGTTGATATTTATTGACGGGATCTTGCATTTATGACAAGATATCTGATGGGATCTTGTATTTATGACAAGATATCTTGAATATCTCATCCCAAGTGTCAACTTTTCATTGGCCAAGAAATATATGAAGGCTCATTTATTTTCCATGTCATTTATTTCAATTTTATTTTATCCTTTCTTTTAAAGAATAAAATAACACATGGCGAAATTTGACTGGTAGAAAATTTGTGTTTCTACAGATGCCCCCTCGAGACAAGTTCACTTACTTTAGAAACAAGTGGGCATGTCTCGAAAAAAATAGCTGAGAAAGTTTTATATTTTCGACTAAAATTTGATTTGATCATATTAGATTTTCACAACAAGCAGATAAATTTTATTGTAAAAATAAAATATGATAATCAAAATTGAAAATTTATGGATCAATCTTGATTGAGATTTATCAAATCAAATGATAGAATATTCAGGTCTAATACCTCATTTCAAACTGTTGCATATTCAGGAACAAACAAAATTTATCTTTATACCCGAATAGCAACTAACACTTTGACCAGGCTGCAGAAATTTTTTTTGTTTTTAACTGGACGTGGTCACTGTAACATCTTGTTTTAAAGATCTCGTTGTTCTGAATCCAATGATGCAATCCGTTTATGATTCCGAGTAGCGGTTAATGAATTATCACATATTAAAGATTTTGATTCATATTCTCTTTCTTCTCTTGATATGTGTGCACTCATTGTTTGATGAATTATTTGCTTCATTCCCGTTCAAATGCTCTTTCCTATATAATTCCTTCTCAACAGTATAGGAAATTTGTTGTTTCCTTTTCTTTTGGCTTTACCATGTGCATCCTTTGTTTCCTGAATGAATTGTCCAACGTGAATGAATTATTAAGGCAGCAAAAGAATTTCCAGTACTGGTAGCCGACTTCGCTTAATTGAACTAGGAAAATTTTCTTCAACTAGGAAAAGTTCGCTAGCTTTTGATTATGTTAATTAAGCAAGAGTACTCTCATCAGAGTAAGCGGCTATAAAAACCATACTGTCCCTTCTATTTTTTTACAGACAGTTCGGCCTCCAATAAGCCAGGCAATCAATCTTAGGAGGCGTTCGTCATTCTCTTCTTCTTTAGCACCAACAGGTTGCTACTTCTCAAAGGAATCAGCCATATTATTTCCATTCAATAAGTTGCGGTCGTTCTGTGTTGTTTTAATAATCCTGGTTCCTTCAACGCAGCCTCCACCAGCAGTCCAGGTATGCATATCTCCCTTTATTTATTTATTTTTTGTTTTATTACAACTGCAAAAACGAGAAGGAAGGTGCCCACCCTATTCTTGCTGCTATCTCTATATATCTTCGATTATGCGTGTGGCTGTTCACTGCTAGGTGGTATCCAACCTCCCAAAGCTCATTGAAGGTCTGAAGTGATTGGCCAAGTATACTCCCATGGTGGACTGTTCCATCAAGGGATCTTCTTTATTGGAAACCAAACCATTACTGCAGCTATTTCAATGTCCTTTTCATCACCAACCAAGTCTTTATCAATGTCAATAGCATCAGATTTATTGACCATCAATGTCGACTGGAGCAGAGCTGTGACCCTTAATTCCAATTGCATCAGATCCATTGCCATCAAACTTCTCCTTGGTCCCATCCGGCACAAACCTCCAAGGATCAAACGATGCTAATAATCTTTTTTTTTATTTGTGTCTTTGCAGATTTTGCTTCAGCAAGACCTGCCCCCCCTGATGATCATCGTAATATTTTGTATGGGCTCACTTTCATCTTCTCATTGAATTACCACGGAGTTGTTGTAACAGTAGCCGCAGAGTCAACAAATCCTTCAGCTTTAAAAGCAGTGACAATTTGCAGTTATAGTTGCAGCTTCCACTCGTAGTAAAACACCAGCAACTAGTAAAGGAAGTGTTTATTCAGACCACATTTCATCATCATCATCTATGGCCACCGAGTTCCCTAATGTATTTTCTGCATTTCCTCAAAATCTGGTTCAAAGCAGCTGATATCACGCCACATTTAGTTGTATTAACCACTCCTATTGAAGTATCGAGATGATTTGTTGCGTGACTTCAAGAATATTGAGAACTTTATAATCAACATCGCGGTTTCTGCAGTTCACCACGAGACTAGTATCTATTCATCACCTTTTGCAGTTTTTCCGACTAAAAGAACACTGCATTTCCTTTCTTTCTGTTATAACTGGCACGACTCCTCCCTCTCCTTTTACTATCAGCACAGCCTCCACCAGTCTTAGCAGGTATGCATGGGGGTCTCTCTCTCCCTCTTTTTTTTTTTCTTTTTTTTTTCGTATATTGTTGCAGCATTTTATGGTGTCCTTATTCCTGATGCTACCACCATGCTCTGCAACAACACCAATGCTAACTTCACATACCTTCTCCACTGTATCGTTCCAAGCAATAAGAAAGAATGCATCGCTAGCCAAAGAAGCTCCCTTGACCTCATCTCCTGCTTTCCTCATGGATATTCTCAAGCTTTCTAAGCGATTTGACTGCTCGTTTCCCATGCCTAGCATACAATTATTCTTTGTAATGACGTTGCTCTTAACAGCTGCACTATTGAAAATTTGCTGCCGGAGAACTTGGGACGCTTGTAACGTGAACATCATGTTGGAAATTTGGCAGAAATAGAGAATAGAATTGAAAAGGATTTAGGTTGCACACTCTCTAATTTGGTAGAATACAATACATATGAAAATGGTACTCTCACACTTTTTCATTATGAGATTCATACAATATATAAACATTAATAGTTGTGACTCTTCAATACTAATACATGTAACTCTTCAATACTAATAGTTATGACTCTTTAATACTAATAGATGCAACTCTTCAATACTAATAGTTATGACTCTTTAATACTAATAGATGCAACTCTTCAATACTAATCTTGATAAATAAGTTTAATAACTAACATTCACCCCTCTTAAACTTGTTTCATCAATCTTCACGATTCCAAGCTTCTTCTGCAGATAACAAAAAACTTCAGTCTTCAATGGCTTTGTAAAAATATCAGCAATCTGTTCATGAGTGTTGACATGAACTAACTCCACATCGCCTTCTTTTATGTGCTCTCTAATAAAATGAAATCGAGTATCAATATGCTTTGAACGTTCATGATGCACTGGATTCTTTGCAAGAGCTATAGCAGACTTGTTATCAACGAAAATTTTTGTGGCTTCACTCTGTTTCTGTTGCAGATCTTCCATCAATTTCCTTAGCCATATTGCATGACACACACATGATGCAGCAGCAATGTATTCTGCTTCACATGTGGATAATGCAACAATAGATTGTTTCTTGGATGTCCATGTGAATGCTGTTTCTCCCATGAAAAATATGAATCCAGTTGTGCTTTTCCTGTCTTCCAAGCTTCCTGCCCAATCACTATCACTATAACCTGTGATTTGGAAATTCTGTGATGATGAATAACATAATCCATAGTTTAATGTTCCTTTAATAAACCGAAGGATCCTCTTTGCTGCCTTCAAATGTGAACTCCTTGGTCTCTCCATGTATCTGCTAACTAAACCAACTCCAAACAGAATGTCTGGTCTGGTACAAGTTAGATAACGCAAACACCCCACAATACTTTTGTAATATGTAGGATTAACTAAATCTCCTTCTCCTTCTTTAGTTAACCTCGTTCCATACTCAACTGGATTGTCTGCTGGATCACAATCTTCCATAGCAAATTTCTTTAACACTTCTGTTGCATACTTGGCTTGAGAAACGAAAATTCCATTACTGCATTGCTTCACTTCTAATCCCAGAAAATATGCTAGAAGACCTAAGTTTGTCATCTCAAATTCCTTTACCATGGATTGCTTGAAATCTTGAATCATTGTAGGATCATCCCCTGTGAACAGAATATCATCCACGTATAAACAAACAAACATTATTCTACCATGCAAGTTTTTCTTCACATATAATGCATGTTCATACGGGCATTTTGTAAACCCCTTCTGAGAAAGATAGCCATCAATTCTTGAGTTCCATGCTCTTGGTGCTTGTTTGAGTCCGTAAAGGGCTTTCTTCAATCTGCACACCTTTTCTTCTTCTCCTTTTACTACAAAGCCAGCTGGTTGCTCAACATATACTTCCTCTTCAAGATTGCCATTCAAGAATGCTGATTTTACGTCCATCTGAAATATCTTCCATTGTTTCTGAGCAGCCAATGAAATCACCAATCTCACAGTTTCAATTCTTGCTACTGGAGCAAAAACATCTTCATAATCTACTCCATATTGTTGCTTGTACCCTTTTGCAACTAATCTGGCTTTATGTTTTTCAATTTCTCCTTCAGCATTCTTCTTTGTCTTGAAGATCCATTTTACTCCGATTGCATTGTGACCTTCAGGAAGTGTTGTCAGTTCCCATGTATTGTTCTTCTGAATGGAATTGATCTCCTCCTTCATTGCTTTCTTCCACTTGTCTTCCTGATATGCTTCTTCAAATGTTATGGGATCATTTCCTGAAAACAAACACAACATGTTGACATCATCAAGGTTCATTCTCTCTGTTGCGTCATAGATTTCTTGTATGCTCTTTGTTTTTCTTGCTGGACTTGAAGGACTAGCAGGGCTGCTAGTTGATGGGGCTGGATTGATTATGATTTCTTCTTCATCATTCTGCATTTGTTCTTCTTCTACAACCAATTTCTGCAACTGTTCCTCAGTACTCCAGTTCCATTCTTGCTCTTCATCAAATCTCACATCTCTTGACATGATCACCTTTTTTGTTACTGGATTGAACAATTTGTAACCATACGAATTTTCTCCATATCCTAGCAGTATGCATTTCTGACTTTTATCTTCAACCTTGGTTCGTTTTTCATCTTGAATTTTGGCATAAGCTATGCTGCCAAAAATCCTTAAGTGATCAACTCTCGGTTTCTTCATGCTCCAGGCTTCTTCTGGTGTAAGCATATGCAACCTCTTTGTTGTAAATCTGTTCAACAAATACACAGCACACACAACTGCATCTCCCCAAAACTCTTTAGGACAATTCTTTTCTTTTAACATACATCTAACCATGTTCATAATAGTCCTATTTTTCCTCTCCGATACTCCATTCTGTTGTGGAGTCTGTGGCATTGTGAGCTGATGTGCTATACCATTCTCTTTACAATAATAATCAAAAGCATGAGACACATACTCTCCTCCCCTATCAGTTCTCAGATTTTTCAGCTTGCATTCACTTTGCTTTTCTACTAGATTTTTAAATTCCTTAAACTTGCTCAACACTTCTTTTTTTTCTTTCAACACATATACCCATGTTTTTCCACTAAAATCATCAGTGAATGTAAGGAAATACCTGTTTCCCCCTATTGTTGTAGGTGTAATTGGCCCACACACATCTGAATACACCAATTCCAGAGGCTGAGATGCTCTAGAACTCTTCTTTGGGAAGGATTTTCAGTGCTGCTTTCCCATCACACACACTTCACACAAATCGTTTGTGTGTTCGAGCTGTGGTATTCCCAGAACCATCCTGTGTTTCTCCATCATCATTAATGATCCACAATTCAGATGTCCATAACGCAAATGCCACAAGTTCGTCAGATTTGAACTTTCTGCCTTGAAACAGTTTGACATACACACATTTAAGTCAAGAGGAAACATCCTATTTTTGGTCATCTTGACTGAGGCAATTAAAGCTCCAGTTTCATCAAAAATCTTCAAGTTCTTATTCTTCATCTGCACTTCAAAATCTTGCTCCAGAAATTGTCCCAGACTTAAGATGTTACTCTTCATGTCTGGAACGTAAAATACTTCTGTTATGAATTTCTGCTCACCATTCTTGAGTTGTATAAGAATTCGGCCTCTTCCTTCAACAGGTATCTGAGAAAGATCTCCAAAAGTGATTTTTCCTTTGTAACTCTCATCAATATCTGCAAATGCTTCCTTCATGCCACACATATGATTTGATGCTCCGGTGTCTAGATACCAGGTACTAGATCTGCTATCATCAAATTTTCCACATGCCAGCAGCAGTGCAGGTTCTTCTGAATCACTTACCTTCTCAGCAAAATTAACAACTTTGTCTTCAAATCTGTATTGTGAACAGTCAGAGGCGAAATGACCATATTCCTTGCAATTATAGCATTGCACGCCTGCATTGTTATGTCTCCAGTTTGAGTATCCTCCACGACTTCTTCCTCTGAATCTGCCTCTGCCTCTGCCATTGAAATTCTGATTTCGTGCACCATGAAATTCTTGATTTCTATATGATCTTCCTCCTCTTCCTCTTCTATGCAAAAATCTGCCTCTCTGGAATGCTCCTCTGTTGGATTCATTTGAATTCTTCAAAGTTAGCTGTGTCTGCAAAGCATGTTCAAGTGTTCTTCCTTCTCCTCTTCTGTCAATTTTCTGCTCATGGGCTTGCAGTGATCCCATTAACTCTTCTACTGTCAATTCTTCTAAATCTTTTGATTCTTCAATTGCTACAACCACATGGTCAAACTTTGAATCCAGTGATCTCAAAATTTTCTCCATCACACGAACATCATCAATATTTTCACCATTCCTTCTCATCTGGTGAACCAAAGTGATTACTTTTGTAAAGTAATCTGAGATTGTCTCATTGCCTTCTTTGTTCAGCTTCTCAAAATCTCCTCTCTGAGATTGTAGCCGAACTCTTTTTGTTTTTTCAACTCCACTATAAGTTTTACTTAGCATTTCCCATGCTTCCTTTGATGTCTTTGCTGGTGCCACCATCTCAAGGGTTGCTTCATCAAGCCCTTGATAAATTGTGAATAACGCCTTGTTGTCTTTCTTTCTTGATTCTCTCAGTGCTTGTCTCTCTGCATTGCTCATCACAGCGTCTTCTCTTGGTTCAGTATAACCATCTTCAACCAGCTCCCATAACTCTTGTGATCTAAGTAGTGCTTTGTATTGGATGCACCATAAATCATAGTTTTGTTTGGTAAGGCGGGGCATATGAAATTGGGAATAGTTGTTGTTGGAAGTCATGTTGTCTCTCGGGCTCTGATACCAATTTTGTTGGAAATTTGGCAGAAATAGAGAATAGAATTGAAAAGGATTTAGGTTGCACACTCTCTAATTTGGTAGAATACAATACATATGAAAATGGTACTCTCACACTTTTTCATTATGAGATTCATACAATATATAGACATTAATAGTTGTGACTCTTCAATACTAATACATGTAACTCTTCAATACTAATAGTTATGACTCTTTAATACTAATAGATGCAACTCTTCAATACTAATAGTTATGACTCTTTAATACTAATAGATGCAACTCTTCAATACTAATCTTGATAAATAAGTTTAATAACTAACACATCAATCACTACGTACTGTTGCTGGTGTACGGCTGGAACAGAGCTGAGATGGAGCTATGCTGTGGAGGACGGCTGTGATCTCGGTGCTGTTGGAGGAATGAAGAGTTGCTTGATGTTAAAGCTGATGCTGGTGCTGTATTTCGTGGTGGATCGAGTTAGAGCTGCTGTTGATGAAGACTCCAGCTGCTGGTGTGTCGAAGACTCCAGCTGCGTCAGTTGTGGAGCAACAGAAATGGACGATGCTTAGCTTATGGTGGATGTAATGAAGAAGCTGGTAGCCACTGCTCCAACCCACTATCATCTATTTATTGCCGAACTAGCAGATGCTGTTCAAATTTTGACAAAATCTGCCATGGTTGAGTTACACGGTGAAGCAGTGAAAGCACTTCTCAGTACAACATCCTCTGATTGCCTTTGCCCAACCAATCCTTCTACAGCAACTGCTCAAAGACTAGAACCCGCTTTCTTTTTCCCAACGAATCAATAACAAGCTGCTGTAGAAGTAGCAGCTGCTACGACCAGCCAGCATGAGTCCTTCCCATGTTGCCGACAATGTTGCTTCTTCAAATAGCTAAAGTTCTGCTTCAATGAACACCACGACATTAGCAATAACTGGCGCTACAACAATGAACTTCAACTACCCAAACTTCCCAGGAAATGAAACTCAAATACTTGGCAATTTTGCAAAATGGCGCGTATCGGATTCCAATCCCTGCACATGTTGGGGGCAGAATAACTTACAGAGGAACTCATCCTCAGGCTATGCCTTTGTTTAATGGATCAATTTTATTCTCCTTGAATGCCTCATCCTTCACAGCTTTGGTGACAGCAACGGCCATCCACCCAGACACAACAAAGCCAACCGGGTCATCAAAATCCAATTCACTCCTATGTGGCTATTCAACTGTTGACAGTCGAGTTTTCTAAGAGAAAAGTCACCACCTCCAGTATTCGAGCAGAGATCAATACAATATTTATTTCTCCTGTGGTAAATGAAGCCAACGCAATCATTTTTCAAAAATTAAAAGGACTATTGGAGACCAAACAAAAGGAGCTTAGAAGGTCATAGCCGGAGTATGCTGATGATTTCTCATGCTTTGGATTTTTTTTGTTTTGGTGACACTGGCTTATTGACTCTATGTTAAGAATACATTCTTTATGTAATAGAATTCTTCTTTCTATTAATAAAGTTTATATTTTGTCTTCGCTTGTGTCTTATCACCTGATTTTCTATGTTATGATTGTGTTGTGAGGTTTACTTATCCCTCTTTTTCCATGCGAACAATCATATCGGCTCGAATAGCTTTAAAGGATGATGTGCGACTGTACTTAGAATAACTTCTAAGTTGCCTACGTACCTTTGTGGATAAAGGATCAAGTCACAACGTAGTTCAAAAGATTTTTTTTTTTGCGTGACTGTACTCAGAATGAATTCCGAGTTGCCTACGTACCTTTGTGGATAAAGGATCAAGTCATAACGTAGTTCAATTTTGTTTTTTTTTGTGCCTTTCATAGTTTTAGCTCGTGCGGGCCAGAAGCTACATCAGATTTCAAGCATAGTATCTTTTCAAGAATTTGCCGTTGATAGGCCCAATCCTCAATCCATTCTCATCAACAATTTTGTAAGCTCCGTTGGTGTAGACTTCTTGAACCATATAAGGGTAATCCCATTTGGAGAGGAATTTGTTGCCCCCATCTTGACAATACTTAAAACATTGGTGGAGCGTTGAGGAGATGATACCATTTTCATGTATCCATGGTCGTCCAAGTAGCATATTATAAGTAGTTTTGGCATCTATGACATGGAAAAATGCATTGAACTTCATATCTTCCATGTGTATCGCAAGCCTTATCTTTCCTATGGTGTTTTGCCGTCCTTGATTAAAACTTTAAATCATCAGATGACTTGAGAAGAGTTCATCTATAGGAATCCCTAGCTCTTTCATAGTCTTAAGAGGTAGTATATTGACCGCCGAGCCATCATCCACCAAGATACGATTCATCATCTTTTCATCAACATATCCTTTAATGAACAATGACTGATTATAGAGTTTTGATCCAAGCAACGAGTCTTCATTGTTGAAGGATATCTCTGTTGTGCCTACACCGTGAGACAAGTTTGAAGAGTCATCATGATTTTCCTTCATGACAGGTTTAGTATGAGTTTTCTCTTCATCAACATGATAGCAAGCAACAAGTACATTTTCAATTCTTCTCATTTCTATTGGCATGTACTCATTCAGTGTAACGGGCTTTCTTAGACTTTGAGTTGAAAAGCCCTCATTTCTGACTGGTATGGACTTTCGTTGAATCTTTCGGCGTGTCGGCTCCATTAGCTTCCTCACCGTCGAGATCCTCATTCTAGTTGGCTTTGTCATCTGCATGTGCCTCTTCCTTCCTCTTCTATGCATGACTAAAGTCCATCCTTCGTCATCATAATTTTCAGATGAATCAGGTTTCGAGTTGTCAACATGAGGTGTGAGGGTTATACATGGAGTTTGACTTGAGGATGCAATGAAGCTCGTAGGCAAAATGATTCCAAGCTCTATAGGTTCAAAGGAGCCAAAACTTATTGTAGGGAGTGACTGGCGTGGTCCTAAATTGACCATGGTTGTGATATTAGAGGTTGCTACTTCATCATCGAAAACGATATCCCCATTCTCGTGTAGCCTCATGATCTTATCTTTCAGCACAAAGCACTTCTCTACGGGATGTCTGATCAAGCGATGGTATTTGCAATAGTTTGGATTGTCCATTTGGTTTGCTTCATCGGGGCGTTTCACCTCCGGTAACTCAATGATATTTGCCTCAAGCAAATCATCCAACATCCTAGATATGTCTGAGTCGGGGAATGGATACACCTTTTCTTGTCGCTTTTTCAGGGATGGTTTCTTTCTTTCACCTTTTTGAAAAGTAACTGGTGTCGCCCGATCATTCCTCTTAACTCCAGTTGGTACCCTTGTGGTAGTCGAGTTAACTACTAAAGATTGCTTTCCCTCGACCTTTGCAGTGCTCTTTTCAAATCTATGACCTTCAAGCTTATTTCTCATTGGCTCTTGCATAGGTAATGATGAGCTTTCAACCGCCGCAATGCTAAGTTCCATGTCGTGTGCTCGAGTAGCCAATTCTTCAAAAGACTTTGGTTTGATACCTTGTAAAATATAGCGTAGTCCCCAATGCATCCCTTGAATACACATGTCTAGTGCAGAAGTTTCGGTGAGCCGATCTCTACAGTTGAGGCTAAGGTTTCTCCACCGATGAATGTAGTCGATGACAAGCTCTTCCTTCCATTGACGTGCATTAGTGAGTTCAATCATGCTAACCACACGACGAGTGCTGTAAAAGCGGTTAAGAAACTCGCGCTCTAGTTGCTCCCAAGTATCGATCAAGCCAGACTCCAAGTCAGTATACCAATCGAAGGCATTACCTTTCAAGGAACGAACAAACTGTTTTACCATGAGATCGCCATTAGTTCCGGCATTGTTGCAAGTCTCCACAAAGTGAGCTATATGTTGCCTAGGATTCCCTTTGCCATCGAATTGTTGAAACTTTGGTGGTTGATAGTTCGGAGGCATCCTTAGCAGGTCAATTCGTTGGGTGTACGGCTTCACATAAGAATACGAGGGTTGAACTGAGCTTTCTACTTGGTCCGTGATGACTTCCTTGATAAGTTCTTTCAGTTGATTCATGGTAAAAATACCATCAGTAATACCGTGTATATTCCTTGCAGCTCCGATTGTAGAATCCTCAATGACATCTAATTGATCTACTTGTAAAGCCTTGGTAGCCAAGGTTTGGCCTCCTTCGTTCATGCTCTCAAGCTTGTTCATCAACTTTGCTATCTCGTGGTCTTTTGCCTTGAGTGAAGTCGAAAGCCCCTCGACGAGTTTTGTCAAGGTAGCCACTTGATCCTCTAAAGATGTTGTCTCGGTCATCATCACTGACATGGTGCCAAAACCCGAAGCCTTACTTGGTGATTGACATGGAGAAGTTTCCATGGGTGAATTGTCGAAGTCGCCTTGAGTGCCGAAGAGAATTTCGCGCGCCCCACTTGACTCTTGTAGTGGAGTTGCTTGTGGCTTCATCTTTGAGGCGAGATCTTGTGCCCCTCTTGCATTCGAAGTTGATGTCAACTTGAGAGTCGGCTTAGTTTGTTCATACAACTCGACGATGGATTTTGTTTTCAATGGCGGGGTTGAAGAATCTTCAATAGTATGTTGGTGACTTGAATCAGTGGCCTTGTTGCTTTTCGAAGTGACAATGGTGATCATGTTCCTCCTAGTTGCCATTGAGAGTTTGTTGAAAATTCTTTCTTGAAGGGAAGAGATGAGAGGTAGAGATTTCCCCAGTGGAGTCACCAGAAATTTGTAGACATAATTTTGAGCACCTGAAATTAAACAAGCACGCGTGTACAAATATATGATTTTATTAAATATATGAATGGGTACAATCTCTACGTAATATATTCTTTCAAAAGAACAAGACAATCCTCTGATTCTTCCCTTGAATTTGATGTATGGTGACTTGATTTATTTGAGTAATCAAGCCAAGATTTGTGCTTTGCAAGAACGCGAATTTGGGCGTGTATTACGAAGTGAGATTTGGTGATTTGATGCTTTGAAGAGTACCTTTGATTCGTCTTCAAAGTGTTGCTGAAGAACTCTTATGGGGCGTTTAGGCTTGATCCAACAGAGCTTAGCGAGATTTGGTAATTTGATGCTTTGAAGAGTACCTTTGATTTGTCTTCAAAGTGTTGTTGAAGAACTCTTATGGGGCGTTTATGCTTGATCCAACAAAGCTTCGTTCTTTGTAGACTTCAAGCGTAGATGAAGGAGGCTTGAGAACTCTTTGAGAGAGCTTCCTTGCTTGAAGAGAGAGAGAGAGCGAGAGCTTCCTTGCTTGAAGAGAGAGAGAGAGAGCGAGAGCTTCCTTGTTTGCAGAGCTTGTCTTGAAGGAAATTTGTATCTCCCGGAATCCCCCTTCCTTTAGGTTGAGGCCCTCTATTTATAGAGATCTGTAAGGGCTCTCAGGTCCTTTTCCAATGCCACATGGCATAATTTTATTGGTTGATATTTATTGACGGGATCTTGCATTTATGACAAGATATCTGATGGGATCTTGTATTTATGACAAGATATCTTGAATATCTCATCCCAAGTGTCAACTTTTCATTGGCCAAGAAATATATGAAGGCTCATTTATTTTTCATGTCATTTATTTCAATTTTATTTTATCCTTTCTTTTAAAGAATAAAATAACACATGGCGAAATTTGACTAGTAGAAAATTTGTGTTTCTACACCTAGATTTATGCTTTCCCAGTTTGAGTGAAAATGAGGCTCTTCCCCCAAATAATGGAAGTATTTGGACAGGAAGATAAACCTCCATTTGCTAATATTGAGTTGTCTATTGCCATGTCTACATATATCCTTTTGTTGATAAGTATTGGGGATAATTGATTCATCTATTTACCAAAACATACTAGGAATTATATCTAATCCTTTTGTTGATAAGTATTGGGGATAATTGATTCATCTATTTACCAAAACATACTAGGAATTATATCTAACAAATTAGTGCCTTCGTTGTCTTCTGATGTAGGAGTTAACAAGTTTGAAAACATTAAAATTGAAGTCCCTGCCTGAAACAAGCATGAGGTGTTTGTGGAAGGGTCTCGTGCTGAGTAATTTGACTACTTTGATGGTGAATAAGTGTAAAAGACTAACACATGTATTCTCAGACAGCATGATTGCTAGTTTAGTTCAACTGAATTTTCTAAACATAGAAAGTTGTGAGGAATTAGAGCAAATCATTGCTAGGGATAACGATGATGGAAAGGATCAGATATTGCCAGGAGATCATCTTCAATCTTTATGTTTCCCTAATTTATGTGAAATTGATGTCAGAAAATGCAACATGTTGAAGAGTCTCTTTCCAGTAGCCATGGCTTCAGGATGAGAATGCTTTACCTGTCAATGTTGAGAAGGTGATGGAGCTCCCGAATCTGCAGGTGCTGTTGCTAGAACAATTATCAAGTATTGTATGTTTCAATCTCGGATGTTATGATTTCTTATTCCCTCGTTTAGAGAAGTTCGAGGTGTTTGAATGCCCAAAGCTGATCACAAAATTTGCTACTACACCAAATGGTTCAATAAGAGCTCCATCAGAGGTGCTGCTGAATTGTCTTAATTTCTTGCTTCTCTTTTTGTGTGTTTGTTTCTTGTTTCACTCAATAATAAGATTTAGAAGTTAAAATGTGTATGCCATGCTTGGATTGGATTACAGGTATCTGAAGTAGCTGAGGATTCAAGCACTGGTTGCTCTGCGCCAATCAACACTTGTAGAACGTGGACCCGAAATAATGGGTGGTATGTGGTGAAGGAGATGAAGGAAGGTGGTGGAGGGAGATGGTGGTGATGATGATGATGGGTAGGATGATTAGTTTGGCATTGGAATTTGAAAAACATGCTAAACAGCTAATGGATATGCATGAATGGTCTTTGTTCTTCTGTTTGCATTAGGCAGGTTGGTTGCCTATTACATGAGCAACTCGACCTTAGGTGATTTCACAGAGATTCATGTCTTTGAGCTGTGGTGCTGCGAATATGTTTTAGATTGGTGGAAGTAATTCCTACTGTTTCACTGGCAATGGGATACAAATTGGCTTCACATTGTAACAGTCTTATTTACCATAGAAGAACTTCCCAAAAATAAGAGCGTGAGTTTTCTTTTGAAGTGTCTGAATCTTCAAGAACAAGGGCATAATGTATACTCATGTGTGTGCCTACTGTTTAATGCGTGGACTTTCATTCTCCTTTATGCTCAAATTAATGGCTCTACGACTTGGGTATTTGTTGTTCTGTTTGATGTTCTCTTTGTGGTTTTGAAATAGGCAATGCAGCTTGAGGTCTGGAATAAACGTGACCTTTTTTTGTAATAAATGTGACTTGTTGCATTATTTGTTTAGAATTTTGAAACTGATATCAGATAGAAGAACAATTGCATGTTTTCCTAGCAGAATCCCTTGTTGAATGGTTTTTCCAAGCAGATGCTAGAGAATCAAAGAGGTTGTTCAGTAAAGAGAAAACAGGCTGAGAAATTTTTCTTTTTCTTTTTTTATTTCAAGCGATAATCTAAGTTGTTTTTAATAAATAATTTATGATAAAAAAGAATTAAAATAATTTTAAATTATAAGTATTTTTAATAAAAATAACTCAAATAAACTTTTGTAAATAAAAAAATATAATGTAAGATATAATCCACGATTTAAAAACTTACTTATAAATCAATTTAGTGACACACTTCTGATTGAAATAAGAAGTTATTTCTAACAAAAACATACGTGTGATTTTTCTTCCAATTAAAAATGAGAAAAATGGCAATTTCCTATGCATCATAAGTTTCATATTAACAATTGTTTGCATTCCTTCAAATATGAGAGCAGCTTCTGGTACAAGTACTGGGAAGAACAAATAACAAAAACACAAGTAATCCAACTATGAGCCATGTATACATTTATTAAATGAGTTGAAACACTATTTGAAACCAGACAACAAATGACCTGGACCCTTACTAGCTAACTATAGTAGCATGTTTACTCTCGAGTCTATAGTTTCGTTGCCTGCGATCCGCTGCAGGTACGGACTTGAGGTGTGAACAATGGACTTATGGTGATCGAAAACCGATAATGAGCATTTTTTAAAAATAGTAAATGTAAACCCATAATATATAAAGTTGATCTGATTGAAAACCGATACAACTAAGTCAAATCATATGACGATGATGGTCAAACTCCATCTATAGTAGGAAAAAAAAAGATAGGTCATAGAGATGTATTTATGGAATAATAGGATAAGTATAGGACCAAAAAAAGATTTGGTCGCGTTAAACGAAAATAATAGCTCAAAAGGGTCATAATTTCTTATCCGACCGTTAGATCATGCTAAAATTCTTACGCGGACCATCGAATCTTTAGATAACAAAAATCTTGTTAAGCCCTCTAGTTTTGGTAGTTTTTTGTGATTTTCTTTGTTATTTTTTAATTTCTTGCTTATTTTAGATTTTATGCTTCTTTCCTTTGTAATTTTGAGTTTGTATTTTTATTTCCAAGTTAAGATAGGATTCTTGATATTTTTATAGCTTTGGAAACCTCCTAAGAAAACAAACTTCATTATTATTATTTTAGAGAAAATAAACTTGTGAATTTGAAGGTTCACATCTGCAGCCTCTTTTGCTCATAAAATTTTTTGTGCTCTTTAATTATTGTGTTTTTAGCTTTCATCTGCATCAAATTTTAATTCTTTTTGAAAACAAAAAACCAACCAATTTTGATATAGTCGATCCTACGATAACTAGTGATTCTAAGCAGTCAGATGTGGGTCTCCCATAACTAGATGAGGATTTGCCTCAGACAAATAATGTTGATGGCCTAGTAAATGCATTTATGAACCAATAGAACAGGTTTAAGCCCAAGAGAATGTTTGGTTGTACTAGACAAGAATAACAGCTCAAAAGAGCCAGAATTTTTTATTCGATTATTGGATTGTGCTCAAATTTTTATACAGACCATCGGATCTTTAAATATCAAAACTCTCACTGATGCCCCGGGTTTTGTTAGTTTTTTGTGATTTTCTTTGTTATTTTCAAATTTCTTGCTTATTTTAGATTTTATGCTTCTTTCCTTTATAATTTTGGATTTTTTTTTTGTTTCCTTGTTGAGGTAAGGTTCCTAACCAATTTAAGGCTTTGTAAACTTTCTAAGAAGGCAAACTTCTTTATTATTATTATTATTATTATTATTATTATTAAGAAAATAAACTTGTAAATTTTAGGGTTCACAACTGCAACCCCCTTCACTTATAAATTTTTTTGTGTTCTTTGACTATTGTGTCCTTAATTTTGCGGTATCAAGCGCAAACCCAAAGACATGATGTTTTCTAACTACAGAAGAAGGAAACATAGAGAAAATGGAAACAAAATACCAAGGCCAATTGCGAAAGATGTTAACAAAAAAGCTTCAAATAAAAAACATAACATGGATTTTTTAAAAGAAAGAAAGAAAGAAAGAAAAACAGTTGCACTATGTCAATGGTGTAATTGAGTATGCACCAACGGTAACAGCAACAATAGTGGATTGCCTAGGCCAACTAGATTTTGTTAATGCTTAAAACATTTTTTTAGAACATTTTCTTTGACACAATAAACTTGAGTTTCACTAAAATTAGGTCTTCGATGCAAGGTTGTTCATTCCATTATGTTCCGCTTGAAATGGATAGTATATCTCATATTAATTTAAAAAAAAAAACAGAACAAAATGGGATAACTTTTATCTCACTTAAAATCTTGGCCGTTCTGAATTTCTTGCCCAAATTCTAGCCAAGTTGTTTCGAGTTTTTTCCATCTGTTCTGTTCCAGATTTGTTTTAATGAACTTATAATTGGTGCAATTTGGAGTTAGGGATAAAAATCCATAATTCTCAAAACAGGTAGCCCTGCGCAGATCTTCATCTCTCTTTAATTTTCCGTTACCCATTTCCCCTCTTCCCCTCTTCCCCTCTTTCCCTTATCGAATCCAATTCATAACTAATTTGGGTTGCTTTTGTGGCAGTTTCAATGATTTACACAGCTATTGATAACTTTTACTTAACTGGTAATGAGCTACAAAGTTGGGTCTGCTTTAAGGTTCCATGACTATAATGCTAATTCCAAGGCTGGAAGTCCTTTCTTTCATCCAGATTAGCTGGCTCAATGCAGTTAGGGAATGGCAAGAGGAGTTTGTTGGCAATAGGAACTGTAGGGAATTTGTAGAGACCATTACCAGAGATCTGCTCGGTGGTTGTGTCTTTGTGTTTTCACCAAGAGGAGAGGTAAAATTATGTATTAATTTGCACTGATAAAATGTTTTCGGTAAGAAATTGTGAATTCACATATTAGTTGTGTGATTGACTATGCTTATATGAAACTCAATGAAGTTGGTAATAAGAGAGAAAGTATAAAATGAGGAGCATGGATTTGTTTGGAAAATGTTGAGGAATTGACAATGGAATCTACTTTTATTAGACTGAGTGTGAAATATTCAATTTTTCGTAATGTTGCTTTGCAATAGAATCAGTTGCTTTGCAATATGTAGTCTGAGAGACTTTGTCTTGAGATTCGATGTAAAATTTCTTGAACTTTCATCATAGAATGAAGGCAATGCAGGTTCCTATTATGTCATCATGTAGCTTTATTACGTTTCTTGAGTTTCTTCTCGAGAACTGTTCATTGTAGATTTCTGTTGTTAATTTAAGAAAATTCGGTCCACATCTACAATTTACTCTACAATTTTCTCTGTTATCAGAGGTTACCCCTTCCCTTCTACTTTGAGTTGCCTCGCCCACATCTCTGAGAGTTCATCCTAAGCTACAAGTTTTGCATAAATATTATCAGTGATTAGTTATTAGTGTTAGATAGATGGGTCTCAACCTTAATATATATCCGCCTAACAATGAATTAGTTTAACCATCATTAATTATTTGCTTATAAGTGATGTTTGCTTATAAATTATGAATTATTAAAACTTTTGTTTTCAGAGTTGTTTTAAACGGTAGTTTTATTATTTTCATATATATAAATATATATGAAACAACACGGCGGTGCATCTTAGACTTCATGGAAGAACACCATGTTATGGTGTATCTTGGATCACCACATCAATAGATGGAATTGCTTTTGTCTTTTTCTTCGTCTCTCACTTGTCCCCGTTTTGTCTTTTAAAAATTCTAAGGCTCCACTACTTTCGGTGGAGTTTTGATATTTTTTTAACGCAACCTTTAACTATGCTACAGTTGCTGTTGGGAACCAAGGATTCCTTACCAAGGAGATAACATTTTTAAAAGAAAAGGGCAGAAAAAATATAAAATTAAGCTTTAATAAAATTAATGAAAACAGTAATATAAAATTAAGAAATAAATTGCCTGGGTTGTTGGAATTCCCTAAGATAAATTGTCTTTGAGGTGGATTAAAGGAATTTTCATCAAATAAATTGCCTTCAAGGAGGTTAAAGGAAGTCCTTGTAATAAATTGCCTTCTGGGGCAGGATAATGAAATTTCTTGTATAATTGCTTTCGGGTAAGATAATGGAATAATATTGGAAATAATGAGTAGTAGCAGAGAAATCAACAAGGCATTTCTGTTTGTTCAAGCTTCTGGGTTTCCTTTGCATAAACAATTCATAATTAAAAGAAGCTTAGCTTTCGGCCTAGCTTCCAACCCGAACTAGAACGGAGACTCGAATCTTTCGAAAACTGATCATGGAAGACCACCATATCAAAAGCTAAGACATTTCTTGCAGGACCACCATACCATGGTGTATCTTGTACCACCATATCAAAAGATGAGACATCGCTTTTTTTTGTTGTCTTTTAAAAAGTCTAATGCTCCACTAATTTCCTCACCCAAAGGCATAAGATTTTAAAAAGAAAGGAAAAGAAAAAGTGGCCCCTCTAAGCACCATCCCGTTTGCAATCCAATATTACAAAGAAGTGGAAAGTAAAAGGAAGGAAATGATTATGTTTAAGTCTCTTTTACTTTCGAAACAATGAAAGCAAAAGCATTAGTAGGACAAGGTAAGTTTGTCATCTCAGGATAAAACTCAAGCAATTAAAAGTAATTTTCTATGATGATTATCTCTGTGTCACACACTCAGGGTAATATGATTGACCTATTACAATATTATTTTAAAAAAAAATACTAAAAGAACTATATATGTTTTTGATGGCAACCAGAGTGCGGTTACTTTTTTCATCCCTCTTTTTTGGTTTTATTTTATTTCAGTCCTTCATGTCTTTTTCTTTTGCTATTTCATCAAGTTTCTTTGCTCTTGAATTGTTGTGCTTGCCCTCGAATATGCATTATGCTAGGAATTACAATTACATTACAGAAAAATTATGGATCGATTGTTATGGGTAATGAGTTATTTAATTGATTTTGAAACATTTTAGGTAAAAATAATGATTTTAAGTTATGGTTTATTTAAATGGTGAATTTAAGTTAGAAATCTTGATATATTAATAGGTTATCTGTGTGAATTCTGGGTTTGAGGTTGAAGATTATAAAATTTCAGCTTGGTCCCTCAATTTATGAAAATTACAGTTTAATTTCTGAACTTTAGAAAAATTAGAGATTGGTCCCTGGAGCATAATTCGAGATTCTGGATAGAATTAAAGTTAAATTATGGACAGAATTCCAGTATAGTTATGAATTTATGATATTTTCACTTTGGTCCTCCAATTTGATAAAATTACAATTTGACCCTAGATATTTGATAAAATTATGTAGTGGTCCTTGGAGCATAATTTGAGATTCTGGGCAAAATTTAGGATGAATTATGGGCAGAATTCCAGTATAGTCATGAATTTATGATATTTTTAGTTTGGTCCTCCAATTTGATAAAATTATAATTTGATCCTTAAAAATATGATAAAATTCTAGATTTGTTCCTATCTTTAATATTAGCTTTTTCAGATTGGTTTGATGAATAATTGATGGTTATTTAGTGAATTATTATCAAGTTTCATTATTTGTTTTATTATGAATTAGATTTTTGAAAAACTGTTTACTTTTTTGGTTTTTGAAAAAAATAACTAGTTTAGTTAAAAAATATATAGGGTTATAAAATACATTTTTAGTTAAGTGTATTAAATAGATTGTATGTTATTTTTTCAGATGGGTGGAAGTAATTCCAAGCAGATACCTTGTTGCCTAATGCTAGAGAATCCAAGAGGGTGTTCATTAAAGAGAGAACAGGCTGAGAATTTTTTTTCACGTTGCTGTATAGCATGTGAAGCTGTTTTCATTGGCTAAGAGTAGCCCCACCCTCCTGTTAGATAGCTTCTTTCTAAGCAGCTTATTATGAAACTCACTGAAATTGGTAATAAGAGAATAGAAACCCTCAAGAAAGTATAAAATGAGGAGCATGGATTTGTTTGGAAAATGTTAAGGAATTGACAATGGAATCTACTTTTATTAGACTATGTGTGAAATAATCAGTTTTTCGTAATGTTGCTGTGCAATATTAGAATCAGTTGTTTATAGAAATCCCAATGAGCAACCCACTAATATGCAGTCCGAGAGACTTTGTCTTGAGTTTCGAAGTAGAATTTCTTCAACTTTCATCATAGAAAATATGATAAAATCAAAATAGCAAAACAAGAAGAAAGAACAACAGCATAGAAGGGATGCAGTGCAGGTTCCTATTATAGATTTTTCAATCACAGAAAAAAAGGTTGCAATGATGGAAGACGTGAACCATTAGGCTTACAAGAGAATTATTTAAACAAGTAAAGCAATCAGCTGAACGCTATAAGATCTGATTATTACATTTTTATTGTTGTGTTTTAATTATATGATTTTACAATGGTAGGAGTTCTTAGTCTGTGTGAACAGCAGAACAAAGGCTGCACACTTCCTCGAACTTCTTTGTTTTTTTTCTTTCCTTTTCTTTTTCTTCTTCTTCTTCTTTCTTTTCTTGGAGAAAGAGGGTTGTGCTGCTCGTTTCGTTTCATTTTCTTCGAAACCATACAGAAAATTCTTGGATCTGTTGATTGTTTTCTAGCTATTAGTCTTTTTCTATAAATCATATAAAACACTAAGAATATATTAATTTAATATTTCTATAAATTAAATATAATTATAAAAACCACTATGATTGGGACAACCACTCTATCATCCTCTTTTTCATACTAATTTTCATCTCCTATTTTCTACAATACTGGCCCCCCAACGTGACCTCACTTTCTTCCTTTGTCCAAAGAAATTCCAAATAAAAGAGAGAATTTTTATGAGAAATAGGACATCACATATTCATATATTTTTTTCTTACTCTCCTCCGATCTGTCTATGTCTCCTTCCGTTTCTCCTTACTTTTCTCTCCTTACTTAGTGAGATGATCATCATAAGCAATTACTTTTAAGTGCTTGAGTTTGATCTTTTGTTGTGTTCGTATCATCATAAGCAATTACTGTAATTTTGCAGACCTTTTTTAGTCGAATGCAAGAACAGGACTCACTGGTTATTTTATTGATTCAAGAAAGTAAAAAGAGAGTCATCTTAGGCTCGTGTTCATGATCATGTTCGTGAGGTGGGTAAGAAAACATAGCATCCTATAAAAAGGCTTTTGTTAGTACAGGACTCTTCGGTTTGAAAATGAGCAAAAGATTAGTGAAGGCATTTTTGGATGTTAAGTTCCTAGCAAAGGACTAGGTGGCACCTAAAATAACAACAGCAATAATAATAATTGTATAATAATTGTTTGTTGTTGGGGCAATAATAATAATAATAATAATAATATTTGATTTTAGCTATCATTTGATTCTCTGTTGGGGGAGGGGTTTTGTGCGTTTCTGTTTTTGGCTTGAGCGAGACATTTATACAGCTGAGATGACAGTCCAATTATGGGTAGCCACGTGGGGGGAGTGGTAATAATTGCAAAAGAAGGGGTGTTTTCTTCAACTTTCATCATAGAAAATATGATAAAATCAAAATAGCAAAACAAGAAGAAAGAACAACAGCATAGAAGGGATGAAGTGCAGGTTCCTATTATAGATTTTTCAATCACAGAAAAAAAGGTTGCAATGATGGAAGACGTGAACCATTAGGCTTACAAGAGAATTATTTAAACAAGTAAAGCAATCAGCTGAACTCTATAAGATCTGCTACAATTAATCCTCAGATTTGAAGTTAACGTCATCTTCCTTAATTTCTGATAGGATTTTGACAGCTTTTCTTTAGGATCTGATAAGTCTTCATGTTGATTTGTAGGACAATTGCAGGTTTATGGTTTTATAAAGGAAAAATCAAAGTCAATGTTTATAAAGGAATGAACGTTCTTACTTTTTCTTTCCTCGAACTTCTTTGTTTCTTTCCTTTCTTTTTCTTTTTCTTTTTCTTCTTCTTTCTTTTCTTAGAGGGGAAAGAGGGTTGTGCTGCTCGTTTCGTTTCATTTTCTTGGAAACCATACAGAAAATTCTTGGATCTGTTGATTGTTTTCTAGCTATTAGTCTTTTTCTCTCATTCACTCAGTTTCTTTGGGTGCGGACTAATTGTTTATGGTCAAGTAACAATCTCTTCTTTTGTTCTACTGAAATTCTTGGCGTTTTGGTCGGGAATAAGTTTAGCTCCTTTTGCTTGTCTAGAAAATTGAGGGAAAGTAACAGAGATAATTTAGACCCTTTAAGATTTTTGCCACTATGGTTTAGTTCTTCACTTTCCCGGAGTTATGAGAAAGGGTTGTTTCTGGTTTTGAGATTGAGAGATGGGATCTTGAAAAGTGGCATGGCTGGTGGTTGTTTAGGCTATCAGTGTGTGGGTGGTCGCCAAAATTCACCAGGGAGAGGAAATGGGAAGACATAGTATATCTTTTTTTTTTATTTATTTAGTCTTGACCGATTAAATAAGCTGGTTTTATATGAATTATATAAAGAAAAAAAAGCAATAATAACAAACAAGAATATATATAAGGAAAAAATACATCATTATGTTGAAATGAAGGATAAAACTATAAACAATTTTTTGTTTTATAAAAGGGTTAGAAAGAAAATAAGAAATCATAAGAATAAGAATTATGCTAAAATCATAAGAATAAGAATTCTTCAACGTGTTTTTTTACATTAAAAATTTTTTAAATATAAATTAAAAAACTTATACACGCATCAAATTAAATAAATCACAAACAATTATATAAATAAATGAAAAAAATAAAGTCATTACCGATAATTAAAAATGCAAGTGGAAAAATTAAGAAACAAATATAGATAAAGTATTTAATATTACAACATGGATCATTTATCTAGTTATATTTAATGAATTTGTTTACTAAAATCAATCTATAATAGAAATCAATACACACATATTTTTTTTTAATATCATAAAAGGAAAAAAAAAACTATGCAAGGCTACACATGTTCAAATTATTATAAAAATTAAATACTTAATCTATCTGAAATATATATAAAATATTTACAGATAAATATTACTAACATCTTAAAAAATTAAACAAAAGCAACAAAATTAAAAATAATTAAAGAAAGACTACATAAGGCCAAAAAACAAATCATAGAAAAAGGGTATTAATGAAAACATCATTTTCAAAATTATTTTCAAATAAATATATAAAAAGTATTAATAATATAAAAAATTCAAAATGCAATGTTGGAAAATTATGCGGACTTATTATTTAATAACTTAAAAAGATGAGAAACTAAAATAAATTTTGTAAACAAATTGTAGAGCCGCCATCTATTTTAACTGAGTTTTTTACTTCAGTCCCCTGTCTTTTAATTCAACTCTCCTCCTTAAAAAAAAAATATGCAATTGGAATCTAATTTTAATTAAAAATGATTAATTATGAAAAAAATTTCAAGTATAAAATTGAAAGTTTTCAAATGAGACACTATTATTGTCCATAATTAAATGAGTCTAAGTGAGTGGTAATGAACATAAAACCCATTTTCTTTTAATTTATTATAATTTGATACTGTGATACATACTTTTAAAAACATTTTTTAAATCATATAAAACACTAAGAATATATTAATTTAATATTTATATAAATTAAATATAATTATAAAAACCACTATGATTGGGACAACCACTCTATCATCCTCTTTTTCATACTAATTTT
Organism: Populus trichocarpa; assembly: GCF_000002775.5. Taxonomy (NCBI): domain Eukaryota; kingdom Viridiplantae; phylum Streptophyta; class Magnoliopsida; order Malpighiales; family Salicaceae; genus Populus; species Populus trichocarpa. The sequence continues at coordinate 45,836,246 of NC_037285.2, read as the reverse complement.
CATCTCCTATTTTCTACAATACTGGCCCCCCTACGTGACCTTACTTTCTTCCTTTCTCCCGTTCACTTTCTTCCTTTGTCCTATTCCTTTCTTTCTCCTTTTATCATGCCGTGATTTTAAGGTTTTTAAAGTGGGTTTTTTTTTAATATTTTTTATTTAAAATATATTAAAATAATATTTTTTATTTTTAAAAATTATTTTTAATATCAATATAAAAATAAAAAATATATTTTTTTTAATACTTTAAAAAATAAAAAACAAACATGCTATTTCTCTCCTTATTCGTTGCCGTAATTTCAGGTCCTCGAAGATTTTAAAAAATCAAAGGCTATTAAAAACTAAAACTCAAAATATAAATAAAGAAAAAATACTATCGTAGTCCATAGTAAATTAGTGTTTGAATGAATAATAATTTCATCAATATTTTAATTTTTTTTGTTATTATATTATTAAAGTGTCCAAAGAAATTTCAAATAAAAGACCAAAAAACAACAGAGTATTTTTATGAGAAATAGGACATCACATATTCATATATTTTTTTCTTACTCTCCTCCGATCTTTCTATGTCTCCTTCCGTTTCTCCTTCTATTTCCACGTCCCCCCTCTTATCTCAACCGTGTCTTTTCCTTTTTTTTTTTTTTAAAGCCTTTTTAACCTTTCTCTCTCCCACTTTCTATCCTTTCCTAGTGGGTAGATAAAGTTGAACACGTGGCGACCATCTATTAGCTTTTGAGATTATCTTTTATCTTCATGTAACTATAAAATATTTTTTATTTTTTAAAAATTATTTTTAATATTAATATAAAAATTAAAAAAATTAATTTAAAATACAAAAAATTATTTTTAAAAAACAATATTTTAAAAAATAAAAAACAAACATGGTATTTCTCTCCTTATTTGCACGTGATTTCAGATCCTCTTTTTGTGCTATTCTATGACAGCCATAATGGTCGGTAGGATGTGAATTTAATAATGTTGTGGTAACTTGTCCTTAAAATCCTATCACTAGCTGGAAATCGCATAATGTAATGATCAATATTATACGATGATAGACAAATTTGGGGTTAGCTGAAGGCGGGGATTCTATTGGTCAACGTATTTTCAATGTAGTAAAATTAAATATTTCACTATAAATGACAATATTGATACTTTAAATGAATAAATGATTTTAATATCGTTAAAAGATGTTTTTACCTTGTTATTTGTTCAAAAATGGTATACCCAAGCTCCGGCTAACACCAAGAAGTCTCCATTTTTAACACAGAAAATACTAGAGTTAGGGATTGCTTGCATGAAATCTAGCTAAGTTCTTGCATAAATTAAGAGGTTATAATATTTGTGGATAGAATTTGGAAACTTACTAATCAAATGATGCTTGTTAATATGTAAATATTATTATTATTATTATTATTATTATTATTATTATTATTATTATTATTATATGTGATACAAGCATGATTCCCTTAGCATAGCTTCATAAATCAAATATGAGCCATCCAATTACGGTGTCAAATAACAACCACTATTTGATTCATGATCCCAGTGACATTATTTCAACTTAAGAAAATACATCCATTAGTACCAAATTCCCATAGAGCAATTTTTAATCAAACGAGCATGGCCTGCAATCCCATAGAGCAATTTTAAGAAAATAATACATGTATATGATGGGAGTAGGTTTTAGAAGACAAACAGAGAACGACATTAATGAATTGAAAAAGGCTGTATAGTCTGACATATATTCCTTCCCAGGAGGAGGTAAGGGGCAGCCTCTCTCCCGTGTTTATGTCTTTTGATTCTAACAACTACTCTATTATCCTCTTTTCATGCTAATTCTCAAATTTTCTACAAGACAAGCCCCTACGTGACCTTACTTTCTTCCTTCTTTGTCCCATCCTTTTCTTTCTCCTTTGATCATGCCGTGATTTTAGGGGGTTTTTTTTATTCTTTCTTCTTTATCCCATTCCTTTCTTTCTTCTTTTATCATGCTGTGATTTTAAGATTTTTATTTTAAGTGTTGGAATACACAGTTGTTTTTTTAAATATTTTTTTATTTAAAAATATATTAAAATAATATTTTTTATTTTTTAAAAATTATTTTTAATATTAGTATAAAAATATAAAAAAATTAATTTAGAATACAAAAATTTAATTTTAAAAAATAATGCTTTAAAAAATAAAAAACAAACACCTATTTCTCTTCTTATTTGCTGTCGTGATTTCAGGTTCTCTTTTCGTGCCTCATTTGCAAGAGCATGAAAAAACATTAAAATAAAAAAAAATTAAACGAGCATAGCTATTAAAAACTAAAACTCAAAATATAGAGAAAAGTATTATTTCAGAAAAATAGTATTTTTTAAGTAGATGTTTTTTAAAATATTTTTTATTTAAAAATATATTAAAATAATATTTTAAAAAATATATATTTTTAATATCAATAAAAAAAATTAATTTAGAATACAAAAAATTATTTTTTAAAAACAATTCTTTAAAAAATAAAAAAAAAAATTCTGGTTGTTTTTGTGTTTTAAAAATATTTAAAAAAAATTTAATTCTTTTTTGCTTTTTGCTTCAAACGATATTTCAGAAAAATAAACATAAAATATTTGAAATACGTAATTTCCATAAAATCTTAAATAATCCCTTGGATCTCGACTTTATAAGCAACAATTTAAAGGCTGAAGCTTTGTTTTGGTGAAAACATTTGAAGAAAAGTGAAACGCGAAGAATGGTTGTTAAAAGATGTTTTTTAACAATATTGATACTTTAAATGAATAAATGATTTTAATATCGTTAAAAGATGTTTTTACCTTGTTATTTGTTCAAAAATGGTATACCCAAGCTCCGGCTAACACCAAGAAGTCTCCATTTTTAACACAAAGAAAATACTAGAGTTAGGGATTGCTTGCATGAAATCTAGCTAATTTCTTGCATAAATTAAGAGGTTATAATATTTGTGGATAGAATTTGGAAACTTACTAATCAAATGATGCTTGTTAATATGTAATAATAATAATAATAATAATAATAATAATTATTATTATTATTATTATTATTATAGGTGATACAAGCATGATTCCCTTAGGATAGCTTCATATATCAAATAGGAGCCATCCAATTGCAGTGTCTAACAACCACTATTTGATTCATGAACCACTTGAACCTAGATTGTGTGGCATTATTTCAACTTAAAAAAATACACCCATTAGTACCAAATTCCCAACATGTAAAAGAAATGTTAAACTCACGATGAAGTTGGTGTTGGGTTTGCAGAATAGCATACACTTAGCCAAAGCAATAAAATAAAATTATTAAGGAGTCTCCAGAATCTCATTAAACAGATTTAGAGTTGTTTAGGGATTTATTACCTGAAAATTTGATCATTTTCAGTTTTGAATAATTTTTTAAAGATTGGATTGTTACAAACTAGAAGTCGTCCAATTGTCCGTCTCTTAATTGTAATCCACATGAACCACTGGTGAAAAATCTCACAAGTCCCTATTTAGAAGAGAGGGATTGTTATGCCTAGAGTGTTATCTCTTTATTCTGTGACATACGTAGTTTTTCTGTCTAACAGATAACTCCTAAAAAATAAGAGGCATAGCTTACTATTTATAAGGAAATCTGAAAAATCCTATAAATTGACAAAATATTAATTTCCCCCCTTGAATAATATCCATATATTAATTTAAGATAATTTTATAAATTAACTCAATCAAGTCCTTACCTGATTTTTCTAGATCTGGAAATATAATCCTTATATTAATTATATTATAGTCCTTAATTTCTAAAATATATTTTAATCAAGTTATACTTAATTAAATCATCACAGTTTAATTCTTAATGTGTATGACCTATTAGGTTCCTAATATAAATTATAATTATAATTAAATAAATTTGAATTGAAAATTTGAAGATCATGTGCATTGTCTAGTAACTTGTCATGATTCCCTAAATATTAGAAAAGTCATTAGTGATTTCAATTACTGGTTTCTCACTATAATTAATATCATTTTATCATTAATGTTCTTATTTAACATTAAAGCATGAAGCATGTTTGTCATGTTAAATCATGTTCATTCTCTACATAATAGTAATTGATCATTTGAATAAGATTTGAAACCCCTTTTAAATCTCATTCCTCCTTAGCTAAGGATTTCTCAGTCAATACTATTTGAGAACAGATGGAACATTTTTCCTAATTCACATAGGGTGATGAAATCCTCTCTTGATCACTCAAGAAAACCTTCATATAGTTCATGATATACCTAATGCCTATCATTTTGTTACCTCAATTAAGATAACATGTAACAGGATCAAAGCATAACAATCTCTATATAAGATAACTTAGTGATCTCAAGTCTAAGGATTACATATACAACCGTCATGCGAGTCTTTCCATAGACATAGGTAATCTCTCCATATGGAATTCTCATGCGGGTCAATTCAGTGTATATGTTTTATGACAAGCACATACATATTAGTTTTAGGTATCCCTTATAACTCAACTTATGAGAACAATTGCTTCATTTCATAAAGGAAAAAACATAATATGTATCAGTCTTTATGGCTCTAATAAATATCCAGTATTTAAGAGAACATCGACCAAAAACATTTTATGAGCAATACTTTGATGCATTACAAATCTCATAATTATAACAACTTTATAATTTCCTTTGCAAAGCATTTTTGTCTCATAAACTTTATCTATACTCTATATTCATTAATCTAATATTATATGAATATTAAAGTTAAATTAAGCCTTTATTAATAATAAATATGTATTTACATGAATATAATAATGCCTCGTACAACTAACCGATTGGCTACAAGGCATGTTAAAGTAACAGTTGGTAACCATTCTATACCGATGGTATTATCTTTTATCAAAAAATTAAATTAACTATAGATTTACTGGTTGTCGCAAGTGTGCGGCGTCACAACGAACAAGGAGAAAAGACTATAGAAAAAAAGGATAAATGTCAAATGTTCAACCCGAATCATGGAGAAAAGACCAGAACACGTTAACTCGGTTGGGCAATTATTCATTTTCTTTCCCTTCCTTTATTCTATCTTCGCTTAGCCTTTTTTGGGCTTGGATCGAATAAAATTCGATATTAAATTGAAGATAATAAAGGGCTAAATTGAAAGAAGAGGGCTTTTCTCAGGTGCGATGAGGTTTGGGGTCTAATTGAAGAGTTGGTGTCAAATTAGGGATTAAATTGAAAAGATGAAATGAGACTTAGGATTTAATTGAAGAGTAATTATTGAATATGTCACAGCTTGACCCAACCTACAACATATTGTCCGTTTTAGGCCTTATTGCTCTCACATATTTGTTCTTGGTGACCACGCATGGCCCCAAAACGCATCTGACAAGTCAGCAACCAGCACTACTAGTAAGACCAGTTACCAAATCCTTACCCACTGATGTGAGATATTACAATTCACCCCTTTTAAGGAGTTTAATGACCCTGTCAGCACAACTGGATAGCCAGTGAGGTCAGCTCTGATACCAAATGTCACAGTCCGGTCAAACCTGTCAGATATTGTCCGTTTTAGGCCTTACCGCCCTCACGGATTTGTTTTTGGTGATCACGCATGACCTCAAAACGTGTCTGACAAGTCATCAACTAACACTACTAATAAGGTTAGCTATCAAATCCTTACTTGCCGATGTGAAATATTACAAAATAAAGAAGAAAAAAATGTTGGTGCGTGTAAATCACATGTCAGCATGGGAGAAAAGCTATTGAATTTGAGCTATACATATGTGGTCTCTGCTCCCTTTAAAGTTGTCGATTCCATTCTGTTTCACTTAAAACAAGCAGTATATCTTGTATCATTTTTTTTAAAAAAAGAACAAAGTGAGATAAATTTCATTGCAATTAAAATCTTGGCTCATTCTTCTTGCCTAAATTCTAGACACGTCGACTTTTAATGAGTCTGTTGTGTTCCAGTTTTTTTTTTCCAGTTTCGAGTTTAATTTATACTATAATTCAAGTTGTTTCGAGTTTTTTCCATCTGTTGTGTTCCAGATTTTTTTTTAATGAACTTTTAATTGGCCGTTACCCATTTCCCCTCTTCCTTCCATCGAATCCAATTCATAACTAATTTGGGTTGCTTTTGTGGCAATTTCAATGATTTACACAGCTATCGATAACTTTTTTGGATGTTCATATATATATATATATATTTGTCTATAATTTTATTTTGAGTGTTTTTTATGAATATATTGCATAATTAAATAAAAATTATATTAAAAAAGTTAGGTTATAAAAGGTATCTCTGGGCATAGATACACTAATTTCTAAGGCTTTATTTGATTTTATGTTTCAAAAGTATTTTTAAATTTTTTTTATTTTTTTCTTTACTTTAAGTTAGTATTTCTTTGGTGTTTTCAAATAATTTTGATACGCTAATGTCAAAAATAATTTTTAAAAAATAAAAAAATATTACTTTGATGTATTTTTGAATAAAAACACTTTAAAAAACAACGATAACCACACTCTAAAAAACCCTCTTAGATTGCTTTGATCTAATGTTTTGGATAGCTAGCTTTCACAATCATAATTTTTTTTTAAAATACAATAAAATCAAAATAGCAAAACAAGAAGAAAGAACAACAGCATTAATTAGCTGCGTATTACATTTTTATTATTGTATTTTAAATATATGATTTTGCAATGGTAGGAGTTCTTAGTCTGCATGAACAGCAGAACACCACATGAACAGCAGAAGAAAGGCTGCCCTCTTCCTGGAACAACTAAGGAGTTTTTTTAAAAAAAAATGGATTGATTTGAACCACATATTTTTGCCGAGTTTCTCTGTTTCTCAATTCAACCTATTTCCTTAAAAAAATATGCAACTAAGCTTAAAAAATACAATTATGCAAAAAAAATAAGTTCAAATACTAGATCGAAAACTTTCAAAAACTTTATTATTAATATCTACAAGTCCAGTGAATAGTAATGAGCATAAAACTACTTTTTATTTTAATTTATACTATAATTTTGTATTGTGACACATACTTTTAAAAAATATTTTTTATTTAAAATAAATAAATAAATATATATATATATAAAATAACAATAAATATTAAAAAATATATTAATTTAATATTTTTTAAATTAAATATAATTATAAAAAGCACTCAGACACAGTTAAAAAAAAAAAAAACTTACGTGTTTTGATTCTGACAACTACTCTATTATCCTCTTCTTTCATGCTACTTTTCAAACTTTCTACAAGACTGCCCCTACGTGACCTTACTTTCTTCCTTCCTTGTCCCTTTCCTTTCTTTCTCCTTCTTTTCTCTCCTCACTTGAGTTTGATCCTTTGTTGTGTTCGTTCCATTAATTTTACTTCTTTGCAAGTCTTTTCCCTTGATGATCTGTTTTTTTTTTTTTTTTTAAAAAGAAGAAAACTAAAAAAAACATTGACCGATCACAGCTTAGGTTAATTATATTTGTTGTTGGAAGCGAGCTGGTATATCATCCATGGAGGCGTCTAAGTGATTATTCTGAACCTTTCATTCGTTTCTTTCTTTGCTAGGTGAGTTCTTTTACACATTATTTTTCTCTATTTCTTCGTCACTGTCTCTATATTACTACGCATAGTATCTTAAGTATGTCATCAAAATGCTTATACCTTGCGTTGTTGCTTTTGAAGCTGGATTCCATACAGAGCTAAAGGCCTTCTCCATTTCATTGAGCAATCAGTACCAGTTCTTTTCGCACATATTTTCTCAATTTAAGGTAATGAAATTCCTATTCCCATTCTCTCTGCGCCTCTTTTACTTGCAATGACTCACTCTCACGTTCTGTTTCCTTATTTCTCTGATTTTCGCACATAATTAGCTGCTTATTACTTTTTTATTGTTGTGTTTTAATTATATGATTTTACGATGGTAGGAGTTCTTAGTCTGCGTGAACAGCAGAACACCACATGAACATCAGAAAAAAGGCTGCCCACTTCCTTCAACTTCTTTGTTTTTTTTTTAACACTAAAAGAGGAGCCAAGTTTGACTTTCTTTGTTTCTTTCCTTTCTTTTTCTTTCTTTTCTTGGAGGAGAAAGAGGGTTGTGGTGCTGCTCATTTCGTTTCATTTTCTTGGAAACCATACATAAAATTCTTGGATCTGTTGATTGTTTTCTAGCTATTAGTCTTTTTCTCTCATTCACTCAGTTTCTTTGGGTGCTGACTAGTTGTTTTTGGTCAAGTAATGATCTCTTCTTTTGTTCCACTGAAATTCTTGACGTTTTGGTCGGGAATAAGTTTAGCTCCTTTTGCTTGTCTAGAAAATTAAGGGAAAGTAACAGAGACAATTTAGAACCCTTTAAGATTTTTGCCACTATGGTTTAGTCCTTCACTTTCCTGGAGTTATGAGGTTCGGATAAATGGAGAAAGGGTTGTTTTTGGTTTTGAGATTGAGAGATGGGGTCTTGAAAGGTGGCATGGCTGGTGGTTGTGTAGGCTATCGTTGTGTGGGCGGTCGCCAAAATTCAGCTGGGAGAGGAAATTGGAAGAGAGAGTATATATAGATATATTCTTTATTTTGGTCAAGAGAAACCAGATGTCTCTTCTGTTTGTTCTGCACCATGTTACAAGCTTGATTTTTTATTTAAAAACTTGTTTTTAACCTATTTTTTATCCAAAATATTTATAAAATACTATATAAACCTTATTAAACCAATACAGTTAAAAAAAATGAAGAGCCTCTCTCCCTGTTTTTGTCCTATATTTATGTGTTTTGATTTGGACAACTACTCTACTATCATTTGTTTTTTCGTAAAGCTAGTTTTTTAAAAATTAATTTGAAATAAAAATAAAATTTAATTTAATGTAATTTTTTAAAAAAATACTTAAGAACAAACACGTTATTTCTCTTCTTATTCGCTGCCGTGATTTCAGGTCCTCATTTCCTGCATTATTTGTAAGAGCATGAAAAAAAAATTAAAAAAAAACAAACGAGCATGGCCATCAAAAACTAAAACTTAAAATATAGAAAAAAAGTACTATTGTAGTCCAAATAAAAGTACTATTGGTAAATCTGTGATTGAATGAACAATAATTTCACCAATATTTTAATTTTCTTTGTTATTATATTATTAAAGTGTCCAAAGAAATTCCAAATAAAAGAGACAAAAAAAAATCCCAATCAAATAGATAAACGAGCATCACATATTCATATTTTTTTTTTATCTTTACTCTCCTCCGATCTTTCAATGTCTACTTCCGTTTCTGCCTCCCTCAACCTCTCCTATTTCCACGTCCCTCTCTTATCTCAACCGTGTTACTAAGAGCTCAATTGTGAAAAAAAATAATTGAGTACCAAATTGGAAATTTTCAAAAAAATCACTATTAATATCCATAATGAAATGAATATAAGTGAATAGTGATGAAGGAAAACTCCTTTCTCTTTTAATTTATACTATAATTTGGTATTGTGGCACATACTTTTTAAAAATATTCTTTATTTAAAAACAAATTAAAATATTATACATGAATATGCATTTTTGAATTTAATAACTAGTTTATTAAATTCATGTGAATTTGGTCAATATTGAGAATGGGTATTAATGAAAACATCATTTTTAAATTATTTTCAAATATATATATATATATATTATTAATTCAACTACATAAAATATTATTGATTCGATGAAATTTAATTTGATTAAGTTTTTAGTGATTTGATTTGATAAAAATTAGCCAAATTAATATAAAAAAACAAAACATTATTATTTTAATAAAAATAATTAATCAAAAGTTAACCTCGGCCCTGGTGACCTATAAGTTATAATCTTTTTCTAAATTAGCCCTTTGGTAAGGTGTAACAATTATAATAGGAAGGAAACAATATATTCTCCAATGTCCTTTTCCTTATTTTAAATAAAAAATGAATTCATTAAAAATTAATTATCGATTGCTAGCTCAGCCTGTAAAGGTTAGCCTGATAGTTAAGGATACACACCCTTGAATTGATTTTGTACATGCAGCCATTAGACTAGACCATGCACCTAAAAAGTTGAAGGAATCTCAAATTTTATTGGTACTTAGGTATCACATACAGAAATATAGTAAATAAAAATAAATAAATATTAATAAGTAGTAAATAGAAATAGATTAATAAATAGTGGGCTCCATTGTTTCTAACGGCAAGGTCCTCTCTATACACCAGAGCCCCTGACCGAATCAATGCTATTGTTAACATTTTGGCTTTGCCCATGAATTTCCTAGTAGTTTACAGTAACAGTACTATTTAATTATGCTGATTAGCTGAACTTTTGAGTCCATTCTTGCAAGAGTTGATGCGTTCATTTTTAGCTTTTTAATTTAAATAAAATTTGTCATGCTTAACATATTATTATTTGCTCTCTCAATGGGGAATTCTTTAGCATTTTCAATTGAAAATTAAGAATTGGGATAACTAAATTTGCTAAGATAGCATAGTTTTAACACTTGGTTTGGCTTTATGGGTCGATCCGGGACCCGATAGGGATCGTGCATAAACTAATAAAAGCTTTGATATAATAATTACAAGACTAAATCAACACTTTATTCATGTTAAATAACGAAGATTAATTGACCCAATTTTTTAATATAAATGTTCATAAAAGAACCTTCAGCCATTTCACAGTGAAAGAATTTCCTAGAAGTCTATCCATTTGTTGCATCAAGTGATTTTTTGAGATGTATAATTATAATATAAATATTTATATTTTCATGTTATTTTGTTAATTTTGAATTTCATGTGTCATGCTGGCTCAATTTTTTTTTATTAGCATTGTCATTAGAAATACAACAATTTCGTTAATAGGTGACTGAGACTTGATGCTGTACTATTTGTTTAGAAGAACAATTTCATGTTTTCCTAGCAGAATCCCTTGCTGAATGGCTCATCCCTTGTTCAATGGTCTTTTTAAGCAGATACCTTGCTAGCTATTGCTAAACAGAAAACACACTGATTATGCTTATGTCTCTTTTACTTTTTGAAACAATGAAAGCAAAAGCATTAGTAGGACAAAGTAAGTTTGTCATCTAATTTCTCACCATAACCTTCACATTTCATCTCTCAGCCGTTTGTTTTCACTCAAACTATCTCCGCACCAGTTGTTGATTTTGGATCATTTCCCAATTGAGGACGGAAGACTACGGGGATTGAAGCAGACTTCAAGAGGTAAGAACCTGCTCTTATATCATGCAAAGAAAAAGATAAAATCAGAATAGCAAGACAAGAAGAGAGAACATGAGCTAAAGCTGCATAAATTAGCAGCTTAATAAAAAGAAAACAATTGTATGATTTTACAATTGTATTCATAGGAGATCTTAGCCTACATGAACAGCGTAACGCCGCATGCACAAGCCTCTTTGTTTGAAAGTAACAGCACTCTGGATGCCATCAAAAACCTAGTTCTTTTATTATTATTATTATTATTATTATTAATTTGTATAATGTAATAGGTCAATCATATTACTTGAGTGTGTGACACAGAAATGCTTCTCATAGACAATTACTTTTATTTTTTTGAGTTTGATTTCTTTGTTGAAGTCTTATATTTCTTTACCCTACTTGTTGCATCAAGTGATTTTTTGAGATCATTTCCCAATTGAGGACGACAGACTACGGGAAAGAGGAGATTGGTTGTGGTGGGGATTGAAGCTGTGATTTGGGATCGCTTCAGGATCTTCTGCTGATAGGTTTATCCAGCAGACTTCAAGAGGTAAGAACCTGCTCTTATATCATGTAAAGAAAAAGAACAGATCAGAGTTGCTAAACATGAAAAGAGAACAAGAGCTAAAGCTGCATAAATTAGCAGCTTAATAAAAAGAAAACAATTTTATTGTGATGATTTGAAAATGAAAGAGAATAGAAAAAGATAACAAAACTCTTTGAGGCTTAGAAGTAGGTATAAATTAATGAACGGTTGTATTGTAGTAATTAAATAAAGAGTTTATAAATATAAATAGAAAAAGAGAGAGAGAGATCTGAATTCTTAGAGAGAAAACCGTGAAAGCGAAAGGAAAAGAAAAGAAAAGAGGAAAAGATAAAGAAAGGATAAGATAGTTAGAGAAAATAAATTAAAAGATAAGAATATTTACGCTTTGATGTGTATAAATGTGTTTTTCTTAGCTTTAATTTTTTGTTTTATTGAATATGAGGGTTTTGAAGATTGTGTTTTGGGTTTGATTGATGAATTGATTTGAATATTATGTATTGATTGTTATGAATAATGAGTTATTTAGTTGATTTTGAAAGATTTTAAGTAAAAATGATGATTTTGAGTTATGGTTTGTTTAACTGGTGAATTTGAGTTAGAAATCTTGTTATATCAGTAGGTGATATGTGAAAATTTTAGGTTTGAGATTGAAGATGATAAAATTTCAGTTTGGTCTCTCAATTTATGAAAAATTCAGTTTAGTCCCTAAAGCATAATCCGAGATTCTGGATAAAATGTAATGTTGAGAAATTATAGGGACATGTTACTTAGTAGCTCAAAAAGATAAGGGACTAAAATGAACTTTGCAAACAATTACAATGTTGCCGCATATTTTTACCGAGTTTTTCATTTCAGTCATTTATCTTTGAATTCAACTCTTATTCTTAAAAAACAAAATGCAATTGAGTTTTAATTTGGGTATAAAGATATTTAATTATGAAAAAAAATAATTCAAATACCAAATTAAAAATTTTAAAAAAATTCACTATTAATATCTACAATAAAATAAGTCTCGGTAAATAGTAATAAACAGAGAACTCTTTTATATTTTAATTTATACTATAATTTAGTATTGTGACATATATTTTTTTAAAATAATTTTTTATTTAAAAACATATTAGAATATTATATATATATATATATAATAACAAGAAACATTTAAAAATATATTAATTTAATATTTTTATAAATTAAATATAATTATAAAAACCACTCTGACACAGTAAAAAAACAAATAGCCTCTTTTTCATACTAATTTTCATTGTCTATTTTATACAAGACTGGACCCCTACGTGACCTTATTTTCTTCCTTCTTTGTCCCATTCCTTTCTTCCTCCTTTTATCATGCCGTGATTTTAAGGTTTTTATTTTAAGTCCTTGAATAAATAGTTGTTTTTTAAAATATTTTTTATTTTAAAAATATTTTAAAATAATATATTTTTTATTTTTTAAAATTATTTTTAATATCAATATAATAATAAAGAGCACCTAAGATAAAATTGAAGTTTCATTAGCGATAACATTATAATAAAACAATATTGTATACTTGTAGGAGGAATTATGACTTGGTCGACAACCTGAGGCAAGATTGAAGTTTCATTAGCGATAAATATCAAAGATTTGAATAAGAATTTACCATATAAATAAAGAGCACAAATCCAGCAGTAATATAGCTTATTAAGACCATAAATAAACTGGCATCATCATTCATGAAGCCCAATATTGTCAACATAATTATCCATCATAAAACAAGCCACACTTAACATCAACACTAAAATCAAAATTGTGCATTACCAATACATTTTTCTTTATAATCAATCTTACCAAACCCGACTTGTAGAGGAAGAACTAGTTGCACCTACTCTAGCAACAGTAACTTGCAAACGAAAGGAATTGGAGAGAAGCAAGAATTACAGGTGCATATGTACGCACGCACACGAGACAGAGACACACAGAAAGAGAGTTTCACAGCCACTGCAAATAAAAAAATAGTTCATCTTCCCAATACATAACCTCTATCATAACCTCTATGCTTGCTGGTTACAATTGAAATTTGGAAGACTAAAGTGTCTAGAAGAAATAAACAACATTTTTCTCAAATAGATTATAGAATAAAGTAGAACAAGGCAACAAGCTGCATGTCTAAAATAGAATGTCCCCACTATATATCACTAAGCCACTTGAGTCAATTTCTTAGTTGGATAGCAACACAGTAAGCCATCAAAATTTTAAGATATAGTTTTTTGTTAAGATTAAAATTATATTTTAGCGAGCAAAGGTGAAATTTTTTGGATATTAATTCTAAGATTTAAACTTAAAAAGTAGATGAAAAAAATGTATTTTAATTAGATTCCCTTTTAAAAAAGAAAAAGAAAAAAAATCAATCCAGCAAATTCCTATAAACCAATTCATAATCATGCAATATCTCAAAGATTCCCTTCAAATCGAGTCTGTTATGTGACTTATGTCGCAACATCAGACATTTTTCAAAGAGATTTGAAAACTAATTTCCCAGCAATTGGTTAATCCATCCTTGTCAGACTATGTTTCAAGTTTCAACTCATATAAACTAATTCATAATCATGCAATATCTCAAAGCTTAAGCCACAGTAAATATATAATAGGGTCAATTTTCAAAAAGCTAACTTCGAATACAAACTTTTGTTGGCAGTTCCAAATTCCAATCTACTAGTGAGAAAGAAAAGAAGGAAAAAAAATTGAGGACATACTGTTTGCGATTGATTGTCTTTTGAGAATCTGAGACAGGGACAACGATTCCAATTTCCTTTCCAAATTGTGTTCTTTCGTCCACCTTCATTTTTACATTGTTCAAAATAATTAACACATCAAAATTGAAAAATAGAAACAATATAAAATCAACAAGCAATAATTAATTAAATATGTAATTACATGACAAGATTACCTGAGCGATGTAATCGGCTTTGATAGAAGCAATAGATTGAAGAAGATCTAGAAGCGGTAACAGTTTCGCCACCTCACACGCACGGCGATTTCTTTCGAGATTCGAAGAATGGTTGTCCGAGAATAGCCTAAGCTCGTTGACTGGTGAGGAGGAGGCGGCTGTTAATGGGAGGGAGCGGCTGTTAATGGGAGTAGGGGTGATTGAAGGGGGCGGCTGTGTCTGTGAAGTGTGAATGAATATTGAAAGGGTTGGAGGGGAGGGGGCGGCTGTGTGAAAGGGAAAGCAAATAAATGGTCTGCTAGGGTTGTTGAAAGGGAAAGTAATGGGAGGAGGCGACCCGCTTGGTTTATATTTTTTTTTCATTCCTAAACCGAACCGGTTCGGTTCGGTTCGGGTTGGCTGGTTCAGGCACACCAAAACCGGAAACCGAACCGGACATTTTCCTAAATATTTTAACCAGTTCAATCGGTTTTTTTTACCGGTTCGGTTTTTTTGGTTAATTTTTTTCTGGTTTTCTTGGTTAAATCGGTTTTCCGGTTTTTTTGCTCCCTCCTAGTCATAGTTATGTCTACCCCTATCTTAATGTGCAGATAGGTTGAACAAGTGGTGATATTCTATTGGTTACTTGGATCAGCTGGTCACCATGTCACAAAAAGATTTAAAATTCTCCTTTCATTTACTCACGTTGTAAATTGGTACTTTCTCATAAATTTGTTTTTTAAAAAAAACTGAAATTTTTAATTATAATCTGTAAGTATAATTTCTTATGTAATGTAATTGTAATCCCTAGCATGATGCATATTCTAGGGCAAGCACATCAACTCGAGCAAAGCAACTCGATGAAATAGCAAAAGAAAAAGATTTGAAGGACTGAAATAAAATAAAACCACAAAAGAAGGATTAAGTAACCGCAATCTGGATGCCACCAAAAACCTAGTTCTTTTAGCTTTTTTTATTATTATTTAATATTGTAATAGGCCAATCATATTACCTCAGTGAGTGTGACACAGAGATGATCATTATAGATAATTTATTTTTAATTGCTTGAGTTTCATCCTTTATTGTGTTCATTCCACTAATTCTATTTCTTTGCAAGTCTTTTCATTTATTGATCTGTTTTTTTTTTTTTAAAAAAAAAACAAGAATAAAACTAAAAAAAACTTTGACCGATCATAGCTTCGATTAATTAATTATATTTGTTGTTGGAAGCGGCTAAGTGATTATCCTGAACCTTTCATTCGTTTCTTTCTTTGCTAGGTGAGTACTTTTATACATTTTTTTTTGTTTGCCACTGTCTCTATATGATCTTAATTATGTCATCAAAATGCATTTTTAATGGGAATTACTGCTTTAACTCACAAGTGTCAGTTAGAATCCTTATACCTTGCCTTGTTGCTTTTGAAGCTGGATTCCATACAGAGCTAAAGGCCTTCTCCTTTTCTTCCTCCCGCTATTTCATTGAGCTCTCAGTACCAGTGCTTTCCGCGCATATTTTCCCAAATTACGGTAATGGAATTCCTATTCCCATTCTCTCTGCGCCTGTTTTACTTGTAGTGACTCACTCTCACGTCCTGTATCCTCATTTCTCTGATTTTCAGACTGGTGGAAAATGGCTCTCGAAAGTGTGGGTGGATCCATTATATCTAAGATAGCAGAACTCATGGTGGAACCAGTGGGAAGGCAGTTCCGTTACATGTTCTGTTTCAACAATTTTGTTGAAGAATTCAAAGAACAAAAGGAGAACCTTGCTTTAGCACTAGATGGTCTGCAAAAAGAAGTCGAAGCTGCTGAAAGGAATGCTGAAGAAATTAAGAAAGTTGTCAAAAAGTGGATGGAAGATGCAAACAGCAAAATTGAAGGTGCGAAGCCCTTGGAAAATGAAATAGGAAGAAATGGCAAATGCTTTACTTGGTGCCCAAACTGCATGCGACAATTCAAGTTAAGCAAGGCACTGGCCAAGAAGTCGGAGACTTTCAGAAAACTTCTAGAAAATAGCACAAAGTTTACAAAAGTGTCCGACATAGCTCATCCTCAGCCCAGAGAATTTCTCCCATCAAAGGAATTCACGTCCTCAAAATCGTCAGAAGAAGCTTTCGAACAGATTATGGATGCTCTCAAAGATGACAAAGTCAATATGATCGGACTGTGCGGCATGGGAGGGGTGGGTAAAACCACCCTGGTGAAAGAAGTAGGCACGATAGCCGTAGAGTTGCAGCTTTTTCCTGTAGTTTTGATGGCTACGGTGTCGCAGAATCCAAATGTCACAGACATTCAGCACCTAATGGCAGATAAGTTAGGTCTGAATATTAAAAAAAAGAATACTAATCCAGGGAGAGCAGATCTATTACGGCAGAGACTGAAGCAAGTGGAGAAGATGCTTATTATCCTAGATGATGTTTGGAAATATATTGACTTGAAAGAGATAGGGATCCCATTTGGTGATGATCACAGGGGTTGTAAAATTCTTCTAACAACACGTCTTCAAGCCATATGTTCTTCTATGGAGTGCCAGCAAACAGTGCTTTTAAGAATCTTAAGTGAAGATGAAGCAATGGTTTTATTCAGAATCAATGCAGGTTTACGTGATGGGGACTCTACCTTGAACAGAGTGGCAAGGGAGGTTGCGAGAGAATGCCAAGGCTTGCCTATAGCACTTGTGACAGTGGGAAAGGCTCTAAGAGATAAATCTGAAGTTGAGTGGGAAGAAGCATTTAGACGGCTAAAAAACTCTCAATTTCTGGACATGGAACACATTGAGGAACAAAAAACTGCATATGCATGTCTTAAGTTGAGCTATGATTATTTGATGAGCAAGGAAACCAAGTTATGTTTCTTGCTATGCTGTTTATTTCCAGAAGATTATAACATTCCAATCGATGACTTGACGAGATACACAGTTGGGTATGAGTTACATCAAGATGTGGAGTCCATTGGAGATGCAAGGAAATGAGTTTATGTGGAAATAAAAAAACTCAAAGATTGTTGCATGCTGTTGGACACTGAATCTGATGAACATGTGAAAATGCATGACTTGGTTCGTGATGTTGCTATTCGGATAGCGTCATCAAAAGAATATGGATTAATGGTAAAGGCTGGCATTGGGTTGAAGGAATGGCCAATGAGTATCAAAAGCTTTGAAGCTTTTACAACAATTTCGTTAATGGGCAATAAACTAACCGAACTTCCTGAAGGATTGGAATGTCCACATCTCAAAGTTCTATTATTAGAACTGGATGATGGTATGAATGTTCCAGAGAAGTTTTTCGAAGGGATGAAAGAAATTGAAGTTTTGTCTCTGAAGGGAGGGTGTTTGTCATTGCAATCACTTGAACTCTCAACGAAACTTCAATCGTTGGTGTTGATCATGTGTGGATGCAAGGACCTCATTCGGTTGAGAAAGCTGCAGAGACTTAAGATTCTTGTTTTTAAGTGGTGCTCATCCATTGAAGAATTACCTGGTGAAATAGGAGAGCTCAAGGAGTTAAGGTTGTTGGATGTGACAGGTTGTCGAAGGCTAAGAAGGATCCCTGTGAATTTCATTGGAAGGTTGAAGAAGTTAGAAGAGCTATTGATTGGGGGTCACAGCTTTAAGGGATGGGATGATGTTGGATGTGAGACAGCACAGGAGGAATGAATGCAAGACTAACAGAACTAAATTCGTTGTCTCAGTTAGCCGTATTATCATTGAGGATACCGAAGGTTGAATGCATTCCTAGAGATTTTGTTTTTCCAGATAGCTGATGAATATACTAGAATGTTTGAGGATCGATACCCAACCTCGACAAGATTAATGTTGGTTGGTACATCCTTAAATGCGAAGACATTTGAGCAATTGTTTTTACATAAATTAGAATCTGTAGACGTGTGGCGTTGTGGGGATGTTTTAACTCTGTTTCCAGCAAGATTCCAGCAAGATTTAAAAAATCTAAAGGAGGTGATTGTTCACAGCTGTAAATCATTGGAAGAGGTATTTGAATTAAGTGATGAAGGAAGGAGTGAGGAGAAGGAGCTGCTGTCATCTTTAAAAGAGTTACATCTAAAAAGGTTACCTGAGCTCAAATATATATGGAAGGGGCCCACCAGAAATGTCAACCTCCAAAGTCTTATTAAACTGGAGTTGTATTCTCTCCACAAATTGATATTTATTTTCACAACATCCCTCGCTCAAAGTCTACCAAAGCTAGATAAACTTTTCATAATTGATTGCGGTGAATTGAAGCATATTATCAGAGAAGAGAATGGTGAAAGGGAAATAATTCCAGAGTCTCCCAGAATTAAAATCTCTCGATATACATGGATGTGGTAAACTGGAATATGTCTCTTTGTCTCATAACAAAGATGGCATCATCAAGTTCCCTAAGCTAAGAACATTGTCTCTTGGGCTCATATCAAATTACAGCTTTTTAGGTCCAAGGAATTTTGATGCTCAATTGCCTTTGCAAAGATTAACCATTAAAGGCCACGAAGAAGTGGGTAATTGGTTGGCACAGCTACAAGTACGTAATTTATATTTCTCCACTAATTTAAATTGTCAATTGCGATAATTTATTCTTTCTTCCTCCCAATTTCTAAAAGTAAAGTAATTGATAAATGCTTATTTTTATTTTTTTATGATTTGTTTTTTTATCTAAACATATATAAATATAAGAAACTTAACTGCCTCATTGTTGTTTGCGTTATTAAAAATTAATCATATGGAAGAACATATTATCTGTTAGATTTAACTGCGCCTCATTTGAAATATATTATCTGTTAGATTTAACTGCCTCATGGTTTACGTAATTTTTATTATCTGTTAGATTTATTCTTTCTTCGTCACTGCTTATTTTTTTGTTTTATCTAAACATATATAAATATAAGAAACTTAATACCAACAATTAATCATAGAAATCATATTAGCTTATTTTGTGTTCAAATATTTAATTCAATTAAAATATCTTTAAAAATTTATTAACTTTATAACTAAAATAAAAATATTAGTTACTATTTTTATTTTTATTTTTTACATGAAACTAATTATTAGGAGTTGTAGTAACCTTTTTTCGCAAAAATCTAATTATTATTTAACTTATCTCTAATTAAGAAAAAAACTGAAACAATAATATGTAATCTCTAAAAAGTATGTAATCCTGTTTTTTCTTTTTTTTTCTCCTATTTATACATCATATAAATTGTTTTTATGAGAGTGAAAAAATATAATATTGTTCTCTGATAAGATGGTCGTCCATGGGCAGCAAAACGCCCAATTGCCTTCCTTGCAAATTCTAGAAATTGATGGCCACAAAGAATTGGGAAATTTGTTTGCACAGCTCCAAGTACGTCCTTTATATTTCTCCAATAATTTTTTTCCTTTTTAATCTAAATTGTCAACTTCAATACATGTTGATTTCTTCCTTTAAATTTCTGAAACTGAAGTAATTGATAAGTGGAGATAAATCCATTAGCCATCCACTAAATTGAAAAGGAGTTGTCTAACTGTATCATTCCCTGTCTCTTGATGCAGGGCTTAAGAAGTAAGAAATTAATTATTGTAATGAAATCCTACCTAGATTTTTCAATCTTTATGCTTTCCAAGTTTGAGTGAAATTGAGGCTCTTCCCCCAATTAATGGAAGTATTTGAAGAGGAAGATAAACCTCCATCTGCTAATATTGAGTTGTTTATTTCAGTCCTGCAACTTATGATTTCACATTCCCATGCCTTGTTGCCATGTCTACTTCTATCCTTTTGTTGATAAGTTTTTTTGCTGAAGTTTATATGGACAATTCGTTCATCTATTTACCAAAATTATATAGTTCAAAAGTGCACAAAATTTCTTTTGCTGCAGGGGTTCACAAATTTGAAAACATTACGCGTGGAATCCATGCCTGAGACGAGGTGTATATTGAAGGGTCTCGTGCTGAGCAAATTGACTACTTTGGAGGTAATCTATCTGGATAAAAATTAGACAAGTTTGTCCACTAAAACAACTTTGCACGTAATAAAAAATGTTTTTTATACAAAAGTACATCAAATAACTTCACAAAAAAATTATTAACATATCTTTAAAACTTCTGTCGATACACGATGTCGGGCGACGGCTCCCGCTTTTTTGTTTATTTAACAAAAAGGGTTTTTTCTCAATTGGGGGAAATAAAGATTGTATTGGAGTCGCCATCTAGTAATTTGAGGGAACTAAAAATCCCAAATTAGACACTGGTCCCAGAGATTTGGATACGGGGTTAGTTATGATTAAGGGAAGGTAGACACCACCCTTAAAACATCCTTTCAAAAGAAAGGTTACCCTTACTTGTGTGTTTTTTATTTGATTCAAATGCGATTATATTTTGGGCTTATTTGTAAAAAAATTTTAATGATTAACGTCGGTCTCTAAAAATAGAAGACACGTTAAAAATGACATCAGTCCCTAAAAATTAGGAGACTCGTCTGAGTTACCAAAAGAATTAATGGATATAATCCATTATATTTTGGGTTTATTGGTAATTTGTTTTTTTTTAAATGGTTAACATCGGTCCCTAAAAATAGGAGGCACGTTAAAAATGACATCAGTCCCTAAAAATTAGAAGACTTGTCTAAAATATGACGTTTTTGTATTTACATTTTTGGTATTTACATTTTTGACATCGGTCCTTTTAAAAAAAAGAGACGTGTCGACTTTGGTTTTTGTATTTTTTACAACATGCAAGAAAATTTACAAGCATTTATATATAAAAACAAATATAAAAAATACCAGTAGAAACCCAAAAAATTACTTGAGTGTCACTGTATATGTAAAATACTGAAATACCCTCGAATTTCTCTGAAAATTACGAAAATGCCACTGGCGGCGCGTGTGGCCCACGCGCGGTTACTGTTGGAGGCGGTGAAATTTTCTAGCGAGATTTCCGGCCAAAAAATGGTTGCTTCTGGTAGATCTGAGGGCGAGGATTCTGATGGCGGTGGTCTCGACGGCTGTTGATGGCTGACGAGGGAGAATCATCGGTTTGAAGCTTCGGTGGACGACGACAATCGCGGTCTTTTTCCGGCCAGATGAGGCGGAGAAAACGATGACAACCACCGGGGTTTTTCTTTACAGCAGGGGAGAAACCTTTCTGTGGTGGTGCGGAGGCTGGAGACGGCCGGAAAGTGGAGATCGGATGAGAGAGAGAGCGTTGCCGACGAGAGGAGAGAGAGAGTCTGAGATTATGCTACGGTATGAACGCGTGTATGGTACACCGGTACCGCTGAACACTGTGCACCGTTGGATCTCGGATGAAACGATCGGATGGCTGTGATTGGCTAGATCTGCAGGTTGATCGGACGGTCTGGATGAGCGGAGCTTTGATCTGGTGTAGCGCGGTGCACCGAAAGCTCGGTACACCGGATGACGTGGCGCAACGGGATCAAATCTTGGAATATTTCAAGGGCTGAGATGTGTCGGGAAATATTTGGTATTTTCCATATTGTTTTTAATAAAAATCAATATCTTACTCGCATGAATAAATAGTAAAAAAACGTGAATATTGTTTGCAATTCTTTTCTTTCTTTTTTTTTCTCTCTCCTCTTCCCTGGCGCACTGTCACTGGCTATTTATAGCCAATTACAGGGGACATACAAAGCTTAAATTTCCACAAAATTTTATTTTTTAATCACCGTCTGCTTTCGGCATTTTTTTAATCACCGTTTGCTTTCGGTGCAACTGCCTCGTTTGACAAATTTTTTATTTTATTTTATTTTATTTTTTTATTTTGTATAATAATATATATTTATATAGGTAAAATTAAAAACTCAATTCAGTATTAGAAAAACCCCGTTTCAACCGCTAAAAATTCATTTTAATGACCGAAAATTATGTCGAAACACTGGAAAAAAACTTTTGACGGGTATCAACCCGGTGAACTGGGTTTTGACCAAAAATAACAGTTTTGAGCCAAAATGGCCTGAAACTCATTTTGTACCCCGGTCGACATGGTCGGACCCGTATTGACTCGATGGACTCGGTTTTGACCGAAAATGACGGTTTTGACCCGAAACGGCTTAAAACTCATTTTTTACCCTGGTCGACATGGTTTGACCCGTATTGACTCGATGGACTCGGTTTTGACCGAAAATGACGGTTTTGACCGAAAACTCATTTTTTTACCTTGGTCGACATGTTTTGACCAGTATTGACTCGGTGGACTCGGTTTTGACCCGAAAACTCATTTTTTACTTGGCCGACATGGTTTGACCTGTATTGACCCGGTGGAATCGGTTCTTATGGAAAGATGCGGTTGACTCGAGAAAAATATATTTTTGAATTTTCCTTTTTCTTAATTTTTTTGGATTTTTATAAATAATAATATAAATAAAATAACATTTGAGAAAATCTTGGTGAATCCAAAATTGGGTTACAACAGTTGCCCCCTCTTTACAATGCTTACGGTGCAAAGGCATTGGAAAATTCATTTTCTTTTGACTTTGCATAGTAAGTTTTGTAAAGAAAAATGATGGAAGTGTTGAAAAATGCACAGATTTTTCAGTTGGTCTATTCTTATGGGTGAACTGTCCAAGTGAAAAACATGAAAGTGTTTTCAATATTGATCTTGTGAAATACATGAAAGTGATTTCAGATTAATGTTGTGAAATACATGAAAGTGATTTCAACAATGGTTTTGTGAAATACATGAAAGTGATTTCAAAATTGATTTTTTTTTTGTGAAATACATGAAAGTGATTTCAACCTTAGTCTTGTGAAATACATGAAAGTGATTTCAAAATTGATTTTCTGAAACACATGAAAGTGATTTCAGATTAGCATTGTGAAATACATGAAAGTGATTTCAACAATGGTTTTGTGAAATACATGAAAGTCATTTCAACATTGGTTTTTTTTTGTGAAATACATGAAAGTGATTTCAACAATGTTTTTGTGAAATACATGAAAGTGATTTCAGCAATGGTTTTGTGAACCGACCCGTCTGTGAAATACATGAAAGTGATTTCAACAATGAGCTTCAGGGTTGATGAAAAATTCTAAAGGAAGTCATACCTGTATGGTTGAGATCTGATTTGTAAATCGATCTTAGAGATGATGAAATCTTCTCAAGAAAGTCTTGTATGTACGGTTGGGATTTGATTTGTAATTGGATCCCAAAGATGAGGAAAGCTTTTCAAGGAAGTCTTGTATGTACGGTTGGGATTCGATTTGTGGATCCCAAAAAATGAGGAAAGCTTCTCAAGGAAGTCTTGTATGTACGGTTGGGATTCGATTTGTGGATCCCAAAAATGAGGAAAGCTTCTCAAGGAAGTCCTGTATGTATGGTTGGGATTCGATTTGTGGATCCCAAAAATGAGGAAAGCTTCCCAAGCAAGTCTTGTATGTACGGTTGGGATTTGATTTGTGGATCCCAAAAATGAGGAAAGCTTCTCAAGGAAGTCATGTATGTATGGTTGAGATCTGATCTTCTGTTCGAAACAAATGGTAGGAGTAAAATCCTTATAAATCCCGCAGTATTTGGTGAAAGACATCATCAACTTCTTGCATTTTCAATACTCTCAAAGTTCTTAACTTTTGAAGCTTTAACCATGTCTTCCTCTTCTTCCAATGCTAACCCAAACCCTGTTCCTGCAGTAGAGCCTGCAGTTGGCGTACTAGCTTTGAAGTGAATGGTCGTCCAGTTACAATAGAGGATACTGTAATGGACAATGAAGATATTGCTGTAACCGTGGCTAGAGACATGATCCTTCCTCGTGATGAAATAATGTTGGCAGCCAGGACCGATATTGCAAACACTATTCGTCGGAAAATAGTGTTATTTTATTTCTCAAATGTTATTTTATTTCTATTATTATTTATAAAAATCCAAAAAAATTAAGAAAAAGGAAAATTCAAAAATATATTTTTCTCGAGTCAACCGCATCTTTCCATAAGAACCGATTCCACCGGGTCAATACAGGTCAAACCATGTCGGCCAAGTAAAAAATGAGTTTTCGGGTCAAAACCGAGTCCACCGAGTCAATACGGGTCAAAACATGTCGACCAGGGTAAAAAATGAGTTTCAAGCCGTTTCGGGTCAAAACCGTCATTTTCGGTCAAAACCAAGTCCACCGAGTCAATACGGGTCAAACCATGTCGACCAGGGTAAAAAATGAGTTTCAGGCCGTTTTCAGGTCAAAACCGTCATTTTCGGTCAAAACCGAGTCCACCGAGTCAATACGGGTCAAACCATATCGGCCAAGTAAAAATGAGTTTTCGGGTCAAAACCGTCATTTTCGGTCAAAACCGAGTCCATCGAGTCAATACTGGTCCAACCATGTCGACCAGGGTAAAAAATGAGTTTTAAGCCGTTTCGGGTCAAAACGTCATTTTCGGTCAAAACCGAGTCCATCGAGTCAATACGGGTCCGACCATGTCGACCGGGGTAAAAAATGAGTGTCAGGCCATTTTGGGTCAAAACTGTTATTTTTGGTCAAAACCCAGTTCACCGGGTTGATACCCGTCAAAAGTTTTTTTCCAGTGTTTCGACATAATTTTCGGTCATTAAAATGAATTTTTAGCGGTTGAAAGGGGGTTTTTCTAATGCTGAATTGAGTTTTTAATTTTACCTATATAAATATATATTATTATACATAATAAAAAAATAAAATAAAAATAAAATAAAATAAAAAATTTGTCAAACGGGCAGTTGCACCGAAAGCAAACGGTGATTAAAAAAATGCCGAAAGCAGACGGTGATTAAAAAATAAAATTTTGTGGAAATTTAAGCTTTGTATGTCCCCTGTAATTGGCTATAAATAGCCAGTGACACTGCGCCAGGAGGGGGGAGAAAGAAAAAAAAAAAGAAAGAAAAGAATTGCAAACACTATTCACGTTTTTTAACTATTTATTCATGCGAGTAAGATATTGATTTTTATTAAAAACAATATGGAAAATACCAAATATATCCCGACACATCTCAGCCCTTGAAATATTCCAAGATTTGATCCCGTTGCGCCACGTCATCCGGTGTACCGAGCTTTCGGTGCACCGCGCTACACCAGATCAAAGCTCCGCTCATCCAGACCGTCCGATCAACCTGCAGATCTAGCCAATCACAGCCATCCGATCGTTTCATCCGAGATCCAACGGTGCACAGTGTTCAGCGGTACCGGTGTACCATACACGCGTTCATACCGTAGCATAATCTCGGACTCTCTCTCTCCTCTCGTCGGCGACACTCTCTCTCTCATATGATCTCCACTTTCCGGCCGTCTCCAGCCTCTGCACCACCACAGAAAGGTTTCTCCCCTGCTGTAAAGAAAAACCCCGGTGGTTGTCATCGTTTTCTCCGCCTCATCTGGCCGGAAAAAGACCGCGATTGTCGTCGTCCACCGAAGCTTCAAACCGACGATTCTCCCTCGTCAGCCATCAACAGCCGTCGAGACCACCGCCATCAGAATCCTCGCCCTCAGATCTACCAGAAGCAACCATTTTTTGGCCGGAAATCTCGCTAGAAAATTTCACCGCCTCCAACAGTAACCGCGCGTGGGCCACACGCGCCGCCAGTGGCATTTTCGTAATTTTCAGAGAAATTCGAGGGTATTTCAGTATTTTACCTATACAGTGACACTCAAGTAATTTTTTGGGTTTCTACTGGTATTTTTTATATTTGTTTTTATATATAAATGCTTGTAAATTTTCTTGCATGTTGTAAAAAATACAAAAACCAAAGTCGACACGTCTCTTTTTTTTAAAAGGACCGATGTCAAAAATGTAAATACCAAATATGGATTATGTCCATTATTTCTTTTGGTAACCTAGACGTAACTCTTCTTTTTAGGGTTAAAACGTCATATTTTAGACAAGTCTTCTAATTTTTAGAGACTGATGTCATTTTTAACGTGCCTCCTATTTTTAGGGACCGATGTTAACCATTTAAAAAAAAAACAAATTACCAATAAACCCAAAATATAATGGATTATATCCATTAATTCTTTTGGTAACTCAGACGAGTCTCCTAATTTTTAGGGACTGATGTCATTTTTAACGTGTCTTCTATTTTTAGGGACCGATGTTAATCATTAAAAACAATTTACAAATAAGCCCAAAATATAATCGCATTTGAATCAAATAAAAAACACACAAGTAAGGGTAACCTTTCTTTTGAAAGGATGTTTTAAGGGTGGTGTCTACCTTCCCTTAATCATAACTAACCCCGTACCCGAATCTCTAGGACCAGTGTCTAATTTGGGTTTCTAGTTCCCTCAAATTACTAGATGGCGACTCCAATAAAATCTTTATTTCCCCTAATCAAAGAAAAAACCCTTTTTGTTAAATAAACAAAAAAAGCGGGAGCCGTCGCCCGACGTCGTGTATCGCCAGAATAAGATATTGATTAAAGATCCAACATTAGATCGAGAAGATATTGATTTTTTTTGTCAATTTCTTTTTTCTCAAAATACAAGACAATCAAAGGACTACATTGAATAGCGTGTGTTGGATCTTTGACCGATATCAATAAGCTTGATTAAAATGGCTTTTCCATGGTTATTTGTATCCATTTTAAACTCTAATTTTGGGTATATCTTTTGATTGTCTGTGATGAGGTGACCTTTTATGAATTTCAAGAAAAACAAGGTACCCGAGTCAAAACTTGAGGCTAGTTCAAGAAAGATTGTTTCTTTTTCTTAGCAACAATTTTATCAGCATGCATAATAATCAGTAGCTTGATTCATGAAGTCACGACCCTTATGAAACGACTCTTCAAGTTTTGAGATCGCCATTTATCGGTTCAGATTGCTTACTTGATTAAAGAGGACTTTCTAAAGCACGTAATGTGGGCTATGGTTCATGGCTATGAAAGAAAGGAATTTCACAAGCTCAAAAGGTGTTTGAGGGTTTCAAGAACCTAGGATCACCATCAATTACTCATCAATCTCTTTTCCTCACGTTGTCTTTGTAGAGACAGTGACATATAACCTTGTTAATCTCAAAAATCAAAATTCGTTTAACATAGGTCATAACGCAAATCCAACTTTTCTTTGATGAATAACCAATCTAAACTTTTGAAGATCGTAAAGGCTTTATCATAGACACACCAAAAGACATAACGCTCGATTTTTCGTGTTAACTTTTGGTATTTGTTGTGTCTTTATCAATCTTTGGCTTTCTTCTTCTAGCCCTTTCTCAATCATTGGACTTTTGTTCTAAGCCTTCCCTTTGATCCATCGACTCTAACATTGTCTTCGTCTTTTCTAGGAAAAAAAACTCTCATTGCCCCCAGTGTGGGGTGTGATCCTAGTCAGGGTTTTTTATGAAAGAAATATTCTATCAGCTCAAAATGGGACTACAAAGGATATATATTTCAAGAATTGTGAAAGGATGAAACAAAAATGGACTTTTCTCATCTCAAGCAAGGTCGGTTAGAATCGATAAAATTACGAAAATGCCACTGGCGGCGCATGTGGCCCACGCGCGGTTACTGTTGGAGGCGGTGAAATTTTCTGGCGAGATTTCCGGCCAAAAAATGGTTGCTTCTGGTAGATCTGAGGGCGAGGATTCTGATGGCGGTGGTCTCGACGACCGTTGATGGCTGACGAGGGAGAATCGTCGGTTTGAAGCTTCGGTGGACGACGACAATCGCGGTCTTTTTCCGGCCAGATGAGGCGGAGAAAACGATGACAACCACCGGGGTTTTTCTTTACAGCAGGGGAGAAACCTTTCTGTGGTGGTGCGGAGGCTGGAGACGGCCGGAAAGTGGAGATCGGATGAGAGAGAGAGCGGCGCCGACGAGAGGAGAGAGAGAGTCCGAGATTATGCTACGGTATGAACGCGTGTATGGTACACCGGTACCGCTGAACACTGTGCACCGTTGGATCTCGGATGAAACGATCGGATGGCTGTGATTGGCTAGATCTGCAGGTTGATCGGACGGTCTGGATGAGCGGAGCTTTGATCTGGTGTAGCGCGGTGCACCGAAAGCTCGGTACACCGGATGACGTGGCGCAACGGGATCAAATCTTGGAATATTTCAAGGGCTGAGATGTGTCGGGATATATTTGGTATTTTCCATATTGTTTTTAATAAAAATCAATATCTTACTCGCATGAAGAAATAGTAAAAAAACGTGAATAGTGTTTGCAATTCTTTTCTTTCTTTCTTTTTCTCTCTCCTCTTCCCTGGCGCACTGTCACTGGCTATTTATAGCCAATTACAGGGGACATAGAAAGCTTAAATTTCCACAAAATTTTATTTTTTAATCACCGTCTGCTTTCGGCATTTTTTTAATCCTAAAAATTAAAAACTCAATTCAGTATTAGAAAAACCCCGTTTCAACCGCTAAAAATTCATTTTAATGACTGAAAATTATGTCGAAACACTGGAAAAAAACTTTTGACGAGTATCAACCCGGTGAACTGGGTTTTGACCAAAAATAACAGTTTTGACCCAAAATGGCCTGAAACTCATTTTTTACCCCGGTCGACATGGTCGGACCCGTATTGACTCGATGGACTCAGTTTTGACCGAAAATGACGGTTTTGACCCGAAACGGCTTAAAACTCATTTTTTACCCTGGTCGACATGGTTTGACCCGTATTGACTCGGTGGACTCGGTTTTGACCTGAAAACTCATTTTTTACTTGGCCGACATGGTTTGACCTGTATTGACCCGGTGGAATCGGTTCTTATGGAAAGATGCGGTTGACTCGAGAAAAATATATTTTTGAATTTTCCTTTTTCTTAATTTTTTTGGATTTTTATAAATAATAATAGAAATAAAATAACATTTGAGAAAATCTTGGTGAATCCAAAATTGGGTTACAACAAATTTATTAACTTTATAACTAAAATAAAAATATTAGTAACTATTTTTATTTTTATTTTTTACATGAAACTAATTATTAGGAGTTGTAGTAACCTTTTTTCGCAAAAATCTAATTATTATTTAACTTATCTCTAATTAAGAAAAAAACTAAAACAATAATATGTAATCTCTAAAAAGTATTTAATCCTGTTTTTTTCTATTTTTTTCTCCTATTTATACATCATATAAATTGTTTTTATGAGAGTGAAAAAATATAATATTGTTCTCTGATAAGATGGCCGCCCATGGACAGCAAAACGACTTCTTACAAAGATTAGAATATGTAGAAGTGGACGATTGTGGGGATGTTCGCACTCCGTTTCCAGCAAAATTGCTGCGAGCTGTGAAAAATCTAAAGAGTGTGGAAATTGAGGACTGCAAATCATTGGAAGAGGTATTTGAATTAGGTGAGCCTGATGAAGGAAGTAGTGAGGAGAAGGAGCTACCGCTTCTGTCATCTTTAACAGAGTTACAGCTGTCATGTTTACCTGAGCTCAAATGTATATGGAAGGGGCCATCTAGACATGTCAGCCTCCAAAGTCTTAATCGTCTGAATTTGGAGTCTCTCAACAAACTGACATTTATCTTCACACCGTCCCTCGCTCGAAGTCTGCCAAAGCTAGAAGTTCTTTTCATAAATAACTGCGGTGAATTGAAGCATATTATCAGAGAAGAGGATGGCGAAAGGGAAATAATTCCAGAGTCTCCTGGGCAGGATGGTCAAGCTTTACCTATCAACGTTGAGAAGGAGATAGTGCTTCCTAATCTAAAGGTGTTGTCGCTAGAACAATTATCAAGTATTATCCGTTTTAGTTTCGGATGGTGTGATTATTTCTTATTCCCTCGTTTGGAGAAGTTGAAGGTCCATCAATGTCCAAAGCTGACCACAAAATTTGCTACTACACCAGATGGTTCAATGAGTGCTCAATCAGAGGTGCTGCTGATTTGACTTGATTTCTTGCCTCTCTTTTAGTGTGTTTGTTTCTTGTTTCTCTCAATAATAAGATTTACAAGTTAAATGAGCATGCCATGCTTGAATTGGTTTACAGGTACCTGAAGTAGCTGAAGATTCAAGCATTAATAGAGAGTGGACCAGAAATATGGGGTGGAAAGAAGATGGAGACTCATGTCTTTGAGCTGTGAATATATTTGGACTTGATGCTGTACTATTTGTTCAAAAGTTTGATATCATGTTTTCCTAGCAGAACAATCTCATGTTGAATGGTGGTTAACTGTTACATGATTTCAAGGTTGGTGCTACGAATATGTTTTAGATTGGTGGGAAATAATCCCAACTGTTCCATTGGCAATGGGATACAAATTGGCTTCATATATATATGAGTGCAAGTGACTGTGTGCTATAAGGAAACATTTTTAAAGAAAAGGAAGCATTCGGCCAGGAGAGGAAAAACAAATTCAAGCAAGGAAAATTTCTCAATTTAAAAGTGTAAAAGCTTTGGTTATTGCTTGGTAAGATGTCCTCACACTTTTAAATAAGATTCTCGAAGAATTTATGCTTTAAATTGATTGAACTTTGTGAAATGAGGAATTAGGGTTCATGATAAATTTTATAGAAAATTACAATTGATTGTGAAATTGTATTAAGATTATTGAAGTGAGTAGGGAAAGTAAGAAATTATGGTAATTAAAGCAAAATTTTAGGTGTTCTTGAAGAAGTGATTTTTGGAAAACTAATAATAAGAAAAATAAAAATTTAAGAGTTTTGATAAGATGATGAGATTGTGTAAGAAAGAGATGATATTAATGTTAAAGAGTGAATAGATCATGAAATTTTTTTATGTTTTTCTTTGAAATAGTAAAAAAACGTGAATAGTGTTTGCAATTCTTTTCTTTCTTTTTTTTTTCTCCTCTTATTGATATCGGTCAAAGATGAAATAATAATAGAAGCAGTGAATGAGTCACTTGCTCTTAGTATTAGAGCTACTTCATCTTTGGTGAACGTTGCAGAGCGTCTTCATGCCAGAAGACTTAAGTTGAATACTCAGGTTCCTGATCTCCAACATCAGATCGAGAATTTAAGGAATAGACTCCGTGATGAGAGACGTCACAGAAACAACTTGGAGAGGAGAAACCAAGAGCTGAATGCACGTGTTGACTTTTGGAGGAACTACGTTAACACACGACACCTCGAGTTCGAGGAAGAGATGGAGCGCATGCATAAGCAATTCGAGGAATTCCGAGGCATGATTAACCATCAAGATGAAAATATCCCTGATCGTCCTCGCACTGTTTAACATTTGTACTTGTAAACCCCTTTTTCTATGAATAAAAATCCATCTTTCTTGTCTTCATTTATGAATTTTGCTTTTGTGGAATTGCCATATTTGATGTGATTTACAAGAACTTCAATTCATGTGAGTCTCGTTGGATCCCAGTGGGAATATTGTTTCGTGAAATATCTGCAAAACAATTATGCAATGCATGTGAAGTTAGATGATATGCAATGCATCTTACCTGTTTTTGAAATATAGGTTCCCCCCTCTTTGATGTTTCATCGTCATAGGGTGGCTTTGTTTGCATTCCAAAGCCTTCTTTGTTCTTTCGATGCATTGGCTCATTCATGTGCTAGCCATCCGCTCAGCTGTAAATGCAGTGCCCATCTTGGGCTGTCCGCGATAATTACTGCTCTCACTGTTTATCAAGCTTGACAATGCCCCCAATTGTAGTGTTGCTTGATTTATCATTAAGAAGTTTAACAAATCATTCATCTCCTGGATTCTTTCAAGAATTGTTCTTTGATTGATTGTGCGCATCGTGCCAACACCCATCAAGATTGTCAATCAGTTATGAACTCACCTCCAGTTGAAACATACCCTTCAAGTATATGCGGTCATCCACTTTCATGGAACTGTCATGTCATTCAGACCTGCATTTCATACTTTGCAGTAAAAAGCTCATCGTTGTATGCTCAGTTTCTTTCTCAATAAGTTCTTCTCAACTCATCTAACCAGATTGTGAAAAGAAGTGTCTCGGCCTTATCAATGATGTTGCTTTTATCACCCATACTCATGTGGTGCAGTGCACATTTAAGCTTCAAATCAGATGGTCCCACGGTCAGTCTAGGTGGGTGCGGTGCATCCTCCCAACATTCATTCAAAGCAATTCATGTGATAACATCTTTTAATAGTCATAGCCATATTGGAGATGATAAACCAAGATGAAGATATGAAGATGTCCTTCAGGTACATTGCTCTCAATTGTTGTCGGGGTTTACTGGATCATAAATTGTTCTTGAACATCATTGCCCTTAATTGATCTGAATGTGATCATTCACTGATTATCTTTCTTTGAACCATATTGTCCTCAGTTTATTGATTCATCATTTGATCATCCCTATCCCCTAGCTGATTTAAACACTGTTTGTTTTCCTTCTCGGAGGTCCATTGTATTGCCCCCAGGAGTGTCGAGGAGAATTGATGTCATTTCTGTCAGGAATTTGCAAACATGGTCGATGTTTTTCTTTTGAAAATCTTTCTTATTTTGGAATCAAATCTCACATTTCAAAGGTCATGTCTATTCAAGTCTGATTGTTGAAATGAAATCAGAGAGATGTCAATTTTTGAAAGTATTTTTGGAAATCAAGCTTTATTGGTCAAAGATCCAACACACGCTATTCAATGTAGTCCTTTGATTGTCTTGTATTTTGAGAGAAAAGAAATTGACTCGTTGTAAGATTAAAATGGCTTTTCCATGGTTATTTGTATCCATTTTAAACTCTAATTTTGGGTATATCTTTTGATTGTCTGTGATGAGGTGACCTTTTATGAATTTCAAGAAAAACAAGGTACCCGAGTCAAAACTTGAGGCTAGTTCAAGAAAGATTGTTTCTTTTTCTTAGCAACAATTTTATCAGCATGCATAATAATCAGTAGCTTGATTCATGAAGTCACGACCCTTATGAAACGACTCTTCAAGTTTTGAGATCGCCATTTATCGGTTCAGATTGCTTACTTGATTAAAGAGGACTTTCTAAAGCACGTAATGTGGGCTATGGTTCATGGCTATGAAAGAAAGGAATTTCACAAGCTCAAAAGGTGTTTGAGGGTTTCAAGAACCTAGGATCACCATCAATTACTCATCAATCTCTTTTCCTCACGTTGTCTTTGTAGAGACAGTGACATATAACCTTGTTAATCTCAAAAATCAAAATTCGTTTAACATAGGTCATAACGCAAATCCAACTTTTCTTTGATGAATAACCAATCTAAACTTTTGAAGATCGTAAAGGCTTTATCATAGACACACCAAAAGACATAACGCTCGATTTTTCGTGTTAACTTTTGGTATTTGTTGTGTCTTTATCAATCTTTGGCTTTCTTCTTCTAGCCCTTTCTCAATCATTGGACTTTTGTTCTAAGCCTTCCCTTTGATCCATCGACTCTAACATTGTCTTCGTCTTTTCTAGGAAAAAAAACTCTCATTGCCCCCAGTGTGGGGTGTGATCCTAGTCAGGGTTTTTTATGAAAGAAATATTCTATCAGCTCAAAATGGGACTACAAAGGATATATATTTCAAGAATTGTGAAAGGATGAAACAAAAATGGCCTTTTCTCATCTCAAGCAAGGTCGGTTAGAACCGATAAATTTTGACCTCATCCAATGTAATGATTTAGACTTGTAAGAATCATAATTCACGAGTCCATAACTACTGAATCCACTACGTGTCATTATGCATACTGCTAAAACTTAGCTATATGGTGTGTGATTCAATTTCATGTGTGAGCTCAAAAGTTTCTTGGTCACCTCATGCCATTTTAACAAGCATCAAGTCATTCAAGTAAAATAATTTTAATCTTCACGATTGACTAATCTTAAACGCATGTTGGAGCTTGATCAAAATATTTTGTCAAAATAACCTTTGAAAGAAACATCTCATGCTTTCAGAACAACAAAGGGACAAAGAAAAGACATGTTTCGTTAAAAGATGAGATGTGATCCCAAAATAAAATGCAGAATGACAAAACTCATAACAAAAAGGATCGATAGTTTAACACTCTTCTTGGATCAGCTTTTCTGGCGATATTTGTGTTTTGCCAAGCATTTCGATCACTTGTCAATCTGAGGATGTTGAGGTGACAATATGGCTGATGATGTCATTTTGCACAAACTCAACTTGATTCTTGAAATTCTTGCAATTGTTCAACTGAATGGCACAAAATCCCCTAATGATGTTCAAATCTCTTTTCTGGATTATACCACCTAGAAAACGATGGTTGTATGGGATTTGACGGAGTCAGGGCAATAAGTCCGGAGTCTAACAGATGATGGTGGACAAACTCGAGTGGTCGAGATATGTCAATCTTGGCAAAGACATTTTAGCAGTTGATGCTACAGTGAGACCTGGTTGGACCACATAATTAAGGCTTCCCATCGTCAGAGTCATCCTTTGATTCATCTCTCATTATTGTTCTAGAATCCTTGGCAGAATCTTCAATCATTCCCCTCTTTGTAGCTTGTTCAATTCTTTCGACAATCCTCACAACATCATGTCAATCTTCCCATGTTGTTGTGGTTATTTGTGGATTGGTAGAAACTTTCCAACAGCCAGGTAATCTTGGTAGCGCACAGAAACATGCAGTACCACCATTGCTGATGTGTGGAATCACGCATTGTCTCAACTGGGAGAGAAAATGATGAATCTGAAACCCTTTTGTCTCCTCTTCGATTCCTCACTGGCAGTACATCAAACAAACACCTATAGTAAGAATTCTGCTTTGTTAAAGTTGCAATGTTTGCTCTTGTTTTTCTCAGATCAGCATCCGATGCTGCTGGACCGGAATGGTGTTCACAATAGAGATGTCTGGAAAGAAGGCCAATGCACCAGGAATAGAAAGCTAGCAGCTATTATGTGCTCTTGGAATATGTGAAGGCTTTGAACGACTATCAGTACAGTTGAACGAGAACAAGGGTTGTGGTCATTAATTGATGACTGAAGACATTGCTGTCATTGTTCATGATGAAAAAGGAGAGGTGCAACTTCAATGGAATGTGGACAAGTAGTGTTCCACGCAAGAGACTGTGCAGACGTTCCCTTTCCATTCTTGAAGCTCAACACTTATTCAAATAAATTTATGAGTTAAGCTACTTCACCTTTACTGCTCTCAACTTCCTTTTGATAACGAGCCTCTAGCTAACCCCTGTCTTGATTTTCCATCTTCATCAGTCCATTAGACCTCAGGTAGGGGAACATATGTTTCAAACGTGTGCATGCTTGATAAATGAATGAAATGCACAAATGGATGCAAAATGCCATATGTTTTATGCATGCTTGTTATTTGTTGCAAGGTTTTCTTATGACGAGGAATAGACCAGATCAGATTCTCTTAAGAAAGTTCTCACTGAGGACTCCAAACCTACAGGAACTTGAACCGATTTGGGGGAGAAATTTGATTTTTATTGGATATCCTTCAGTTGTTTTTCCGTCTACTCTCTTAGCAGAAGTAACACTACCATGATGTTTTCATGCCTTCTTCACTAACTCCAATAATTTCTTTGAGGTCTTGAAATCTTCATAAAATGTTGCCAGTTCGGTAGTCCTTGGAATAAACTGCTCATGTTAGATCCCACATCGGAAGCGAACATCAAAAGCTAGGGCCTTATAAGTGCATGCTCATCTTGACTAGTAAGACGCGTTTAAAACCCTGAGGGGAACCTGGGTGGAAGCCTTAGGAATGGGTGGACCGGGGGGCCTAGAAGGGACAGTATCTGACAGGGTGAGTGTGCTGCACTACTCTGAAAGACGCGTTTTGAGGCCATGCATGGCTGCTAAGAACAAACCCGTCAGGGGGACCTGGGTGGAAGCCCTGGACATGGGTGGATTGGGAGGCCCAAAGCGGACAATTTTTTGCTAGTGAGGTGGGGTGTTACAGCTCAAATCAAAATTGTCGTAAAACCATGATAGGACAATAGTTAATACAGCAGCAGGCTCCTATCAACGGGACCCATGGATACTCACCACAATATGTCAGATAAGATTTGAAGTAAGAGTATCGACTCCTCCAATGAAATTGAGATTTATTTAGACATAGAAATATTGATTCCCATATGGTTCTTCCTACTTCATGCAAGTGTTTTTCAGCAAAATTCTCCAGCTGAGAATAAAGATGCCATGAGGTGCCAACCAAACCTGAAATCTTCCCCTCAATCATATGACTTACAGTCCAGACAAACAATAACTGTAAGCAACATTTTAAACGACCCCTTCCAGCTTTTCTACAATAATTCAAGGATGAGAAAGTTTTTGCCAATATTGTTGTAGCAGGGTTAATTTTAAGGGTCACCACATTTTTGAATACATTAACAGCCTCAAAGTCAATCATTCCTTGACAAATGGGAAAAGAACCAAACCATATATCCCTAAGGCCAAAATTCTCAATTGGATTTCATTGCTTTCATCATGTAATCTCCTTTTGAATATGGCTTCTAGTTCATTCCAAAACCAACCCTGGCTATTTCCTCGTTTAGTTGCATGTGATTTTGCTAGTTGACAGTCTGCCTGGGTAATCCAAGCAAAGTTAGAAAGTGCATGCTCTATAGGTGTGTAAAAGTACACCTTTTCTGACTTGGGACAATTTAGCAGGGATTCATACTCCTCGATAGTAGGAGTCATATCCACAGTATCAAATGTGAAGCACCGATATTCTGGATCCCAAAACCCTATCATGGCCTGAAAACAAGCATGTTGGACCCTAATTTTCAGTAAATGTGATAGATCCCCATATTGTTTCTGGAAAGTGATTTGATCATGAGAGGATAACCTTTCCCAGCAGTCTAGCAGTTGTCTTGTACCCAGTGGTTTGTCATCTAATTTAACGTGTGCTGGTAATTGAGACTCAAATTCTGATGGCAAACAATCCCCTTCATCATGTTGGCTCAATTCTGATCTGGTCAAAAATTCCTCAATAGTCATGGGTTTTTCCATCTCACACTTCCTATAAGGATCGGTGGAGATTTAATGAGAATATGAAATGTATATGAACATGTATGTTATGCATTGACATTTGTTCGTGTCCTAATGGGTATATCCTACTTGATAGGATCTAGCTCATAAGGTTTGGCTCAGTTTAGTCTATCCTTAAAGATATTCTCCGGTTCTTAGATTGCCCGAATTACTCGTGAAGTAATCAGCATCTTAACCTTATACAACATGAGTAGGGGAGAAAGACTCCACAGTACTAGTTGCATAGGGTGAGTTACAATCCAAGCAAAAGTCCAAATGAGCATCAGTGGACATAAGTCACACTTGCCACTTGAATCTCTCTTTTCTAATCTTAAAAAGGACGAGCTCGGGTCCAGAGCTTTTATGGGTTCACAGTGAAGTGTGTGAATACACAAATAAATAATATGTATGTATGTGATGAAATGAAAAATTGAAAAGAATCACAATAGATATTGCATAAAATAAATAATGCAAATAAAATAAGTGCCCAAAAATAAATAGCGATAAGAAAGAGCAAATGAAAAGCAAACACAAGCAGTTGGCTCAACCCTAAGTCCCCAGTGGAGTCGCCATTCTGTCGATACACGACGTCGGGCGACGGCTCCCGCTTTTTTGTTTATTTAACAAAAAGGGTTTTTTCTCAATTGGGGGAAACAAAGATTGTATTGGAGTCGCCATCTAGTAATTTGAGGGAACTAGAAATCCCAAATTAGACACTGGTCCCAGAGATTCGGGTACGGGGTTAGTTATGATTAAGGGAAGGTAGACATCACCCTTAAAACATCCTTTCAAAAGAAAGGTTACCCTTACTTGTGTGTTTTTTATTTTATT
The DNA here is from genome assembly GCF_000002775.5 of Populus trichocarpa. Classification (NCBI taxonomy): domain Eukaryota; kingdom Viridiplantae; phylum Streptophyta; class Magnoliopsida; order Malpighiales; family Salicaceae; genus Populus; species Populus trichocarpa. The sequence continues at coordinate 45,798,008 of NC_037285.2, read as the reverse complement.
CAAATGCGATTATATTTTGGGCTTATTTGTAAAAAAAATTAATGATTAACGTCAGTCCCTAAAAATAGGAGACACGTTAAAAATGACATCAGTCCCTAAAAATTAGGAGACTCGTCTGAGTTACCAAAAGAATTAATGGATATAATCCATTATATTTTGGGTTTATTGGTAATTTGTTTTTTTTAAAATGGTTAACATCGGTCCCTAAAAATAGAAGGCACGTTAAAAATGACATCAGTCCCTAAAAATTAGAAGACTTGTCTAAAATATGACGTTTTAACCCTAAAATGAAGAGTTACGTCTGGGTTACCAAAAGAAATAATGGACATAATCCATATTTGGTATTTACATTTTTGACATCGGTCCTTTTAAAAAAAAGAGACGTGTCGACTTTGGTTTTTGTATTTTTTACAACATGCAAGAAAATTTACAAGCATTTATATATAAAAACAAATATCAAAAATACCAGTAGAAACCCAAAAAATTACTTGAGTGTCACTGTATAGGTAAAATACTGAAATACCCTCGAATTTCTCTGAAAATTACGAAAATGCCACTGGCGGCGCGTGTGGCCCACGCGCGGTTACTGTTGGAGGCGGTGAAATTTTCTGGCGAGATTTCCGGCCAAAAAATGGTTGCTTCTGGTAGATCTGAGGGCGAGGATTCTGATGGCGGTGGTCTCGACGGCCGTTGATGGCTGACGAGGGAGAATCGTCGGTTTGAAGCTTCGGTGGACGACGACAATCGCGGTCTTTTTCCGGCCAGATGAGGCGGAGAAAACGATGACAACCACCGGGGTTTTTCTTTACAGCAGGGGAGATGCTCGTGTGTATCGTCTCTATCAGCCATCATAGGCAAAGAGGGGTTAACTCTGGCTGGGGGAATAGCAGCTTCAGACGAAAGGCATCAACTCCATTCAAGTAATAGTGAAAGAGTCGTTTTGCTCTAATAAAACCAAGACGGCCATATAGTGCAAGTGCTCCTTTATTTGTAACTTCTGCTTCCAATGTTACCTTCGAAGAGGAAAGAGAAAAACACAACACAATAAAAGATCAACAACTAGCATTTCATCTTCCCTATAGTAAAGAAAGTGATATGCTTGAATACACAAATATAAAGTTGGGATATGCTAAACATAAGCAAATAGGGGGAAAATGTAGTTATCACGGACCATATTCTTTAATGTGGCATGCTTGTGTTCCAGAGTGGACCACTTATCACCAGTTAAGGTGGAAAAACAGTCAAATAATCATGCAGTTCATTTGAGCTGTTCTGATATCCTACATTAAAGTCATAGCAGTTTATTCGGATTCTATGTTCTCTCCCACCTTTTCATTCTATGTTCTTTGCCTGATATGAGAAATGAGAGCAAATTCATGCATCAAGGTGAAATAACTAGAAATAGAATTAACGCATCATTCAAAAACACAAGGAATATCAGCAAAGCCAAGGCCTCACAAATTATTGGCTTCTTGGGACAATATTTAAGTTCGTTCAGAACTATGATACTGCAGCAAAGCATGGAGTTGTGTTTACATTGAATGAATCCATATTCCTTTCTCATCAGTAAATTTCCATTGAACTCGTTTTTTTTTTTTTTTCCATGGAATCATTCTTTTAATTTTTTTTCTCACAATTTCAACCTCGAGATAATGAAACGAAAATTTCTGGGACAGTTCAATTTAACCATATCAATTTATCAGCTACAAGTCCTAAATTGGTCACGTAGGTGCAATCAGTCAATGCAAGTCAAAATCATCACACATGACATGTAATATTTTGGACTTCTAGCAGGGAGCATAACCTGGCAGCACATTAACAACATAATTCATTGTTTGCATGTACTACTATCCATGTGCAGGGATACCTCCAAAGGACTGGCTCACTTAACCCTAATAAAGATTAAAGCAAGAGGAGAGATGGAATTGAAATAACACATGCAGCATGAGGTAACTAAGAGGAGAGATGGAATTGAAATAACACATGAAGCATGAAGTGTCTAAGAGACATGGTGTTACTACAGAGTAATGCACAAACACCAAGAAATTTCAGAAGAAAAGGTTTTTGGAGGTGTGAATAAAAGATACGGCATCACCATTTACACACATGCCAAGTTGCCAGTCAAACTCGAGAGGAAAGCTTATTTTTCCCTTTGGTTTGAGATCAAAGAGCACAATGGAGTAGAAAGGAAAACTATTTCTACTCTCCTATAATTGACAGTGAAGGTAACCACTTAAGCAGTTTCATAATTCTCCTTTGTTTCCCATGCTGTTTCAAGCCCCAAACAGAGCTCCAACGTTTGGTGGTAATGCTTAGGAAATGTAGTTATTTCTACTCTCCTATATGCTCATTCGGTACCATGGAAAGTACAAATAAAGCTTGAGGATAAAAAATCCATACTTCCTTTGTGATATAGTTGTATGAATAATGCTACATTTAGATGAGTACAAACCAAAAGGTACACCAACTAAAACTTGACAAACCTCTTCGCATCCAGATTCCATCATCACTTGAATAGATCTGGTAACAAGTTCAGTAGCTGCAGTACGGAGAGAATTTCACTGGAAATTACAACGTACCCATACACAATACAATTAACGAGAAAAACATGATATATCAACACAAAGCCTAAAAACTATCAAAGCCCACATCCATTCCTTTGTAAATGCCATCCCAAGTGTAGGAAAACAAAGAATGGACCTTGAGTTCAAATCAAATGCAGCCAGTTTATACACATAATCATTCCAAACATCCATATTTCTACCATTAATGTTAACAATGCATGCCCAATTTCTTGAAAACCCTCACCCCCTTTCCTTTCTTGTTTCCAATAATAGTACATTAAAAACCAATCCAAGATACACATATATAATCCAACACAACCTAAAACTGTGCACAAAATCCCAAAATGAAAAAAAAAGAAGCCATTACCAATGCCTCTTCCTCGATAAGGTTTGATGACAACTAACATAGCAATGTAACCTCTAAAAGTTGAATTCCGATGATCCCCCATCTTACAAACAACAGTCCCTACACATTTGCCTTTGTGAAACGCCTGAAATTGAAACCCACCAACAAAAACACAGTTACAACACCAAAAAAAAATCCCAACAACATAAAAGAAGAAAAGAATCACACTTACCAAGAAAGAAAGTTGTGGCCAAAGATAAACAAAGTAACGGTAGGTGAAGATGGAGTAAGGCTCACTAAGTTCTTGATCGACAAGATTCATGATTAATGGTAGGTGATGCTCACCACCATAGCTAACGTATTCAATCTCTGATGCATCGAATTCTTCTTTTTTCTCTCTTTCTTGAACTTCGTCCATTGTTGTCCTTCTGTTTCTTGACGACTATAACCGAAGGGTTCTACTTCTTGTTTGAAAATGTAGCAGCTTCCTTATAAAAAGATTCCCTTCGGCCCTTTCTACTTCTTTAGCTGGACTCCATTGGGTATTGCTTTGTGTTGGGCTTACGAGCATTATCCATTTCTGGATTTCGTGCTAGTTTATCAACAGGTCCATAATAATAATAATAATAATACTAATAATTAATTTTTTTTATATTCTAGATTTGCATTTCCTAGTAAAAGTTCAAGTTATTATATCTATTAATATTTATAGTATAGAAGAGAAATAGATATATAAAAAAAACAAAAAAAATTCATTTCTATAAAAAATGATAATATTATTTTAAAAAATTCCCTCTTTAATATTTATCTCTAATTCTTATATTTTTTTTACGTGGTAAATATTATGATTATAAATTCAACATCATAGAATTTATTACTTAAAACTCTCAAAATAAATTTAGTCTCAGATAATAAAATTGATTTTAAATAAATTATTGTTGAAACCAACAAAATAAATTTATAAACTAACCAAAGCAATTAGATAAAATCATATTGAATATGCTGCACAAAAATAAAAACACTATTAATTATAACTAAAACTTATCAGTGTTTCACTATAACGCGGAATACTGTTCACTGTGAGTGAATTCACTGTGGATTGCACTCGCTACACTGTGGATGCATTGTGAGTGCTTTTATTGTGGACTGTGATAGCTTTCACTATGAACCGCACTGTTTAGCAGGGGTGTGGTTGGGCTGAAGGGCAGGGGCGCCAGCCTAGAGGCAAGCCCCCAGGGTTGCTGTCCCCTGGTGCTCAGTCTGCCCGGCCTTGGGGCTGGGGGCAGACCAGGGCGCCAAGCGCGTCGCCACCTGAACATTTGGTTGGCCCGGCCTTAGGCACTGGGCAGACCAGGAGCGCACGTGGTGCTTGATTTCCTTTCTCTTGGTCTGTTCACTAACCAAATATATTATTGTTTGTTTTGTTAATATTATTTATTTAGTATAATTAATATTAAAAGTATTATTATATTATTTCTTAATATATTTTTTTTAGTATAATTGATAGTATTTGTATTAAAAATATTATTATTTTTTTAGTCTAATTAATAGTATTGATTTCAAAACTTTTATTATTTGTTCTATTAATATTATTTTTTAGTATAATTAATAGTATTAATCTCTAAAATATTATTATATTTGGTGTTATAAATAATATTATTTTTATAATACTTCATATTATTCATACGAAAAATATTATTATTTGTATTACAAATATTATTATTTTCATTAAAATTTATAAAAGTATAAATATTATTATCATCATTAATAAATTTTAAAAAATTGTTATTACTATGAAAAAAACCATGTTGGTACACGTGGCACTTGGCCTGCTTCCTCTGTGCTGCAGTCCAAGCGCCACGTGGTGCTTTGGCGTGGGCACTGTCAGGCATGGCCTAAGGCTAGCCTTGGGCCTGGCAGGGCAGGATCCAAAATAGCATTGGGTCCTGGCCGCGGGCAGACCAAGTGCTGCCACGCCCCCAGGCAAGCCGCCTCAGCGCCGCGTGGCACTAGCTTTCCTTTCTCTTGAGTGCAGTCTAAGCACCAAGTGGCGCTTGGGCTGCCTATACTTTTAGTATAATTGTATTAAAAATATTCTTTTTTTAGTAAAATTAATGTTTAGAGTATTAATGGTAAAAATATTATTGTTTGTTTTGTTGATATTATTTTTTTAGTATAATTAATATTAAAATAATTATTATATTATTTCTTAATATACTTTTTTAGTATAATTGATAGTGTTGGTATTAAAAATATTTTTTTTTAGTCTAATTAATAGTATTGTTCTCAAAACTATTATTATTTGTTCTATTAATATTATTTTTTAGTATAATTAATAGTATTTATCTCTAAAATATTATTATATTTGGTGTTATAAATAATATTATTTTTATAATAATTCATATTATTGCTACTAAAAATATTATTATTTGTATTATACATATTATTATTTTCATTAAAATTTATAAGAGTATAAATATTATTATCATCATTAATAAAATTTAAAAAACTGTTATTACTATATAAAAAAAAACCACATTGGGACACGTGGTATTTGAGTTCTCTCTTGAGGGCGGACAGCTCAAACACCATGTGGCACCTGGCCTGCTTCCTCTGCGCTGCAGTCCACGTGCCAAATGTATTGTAATAATAATTTTATCAAATTACATATAATTTAATTTATAAATTACATACAAATTATTAGTTGCAAGACCCAAAAATAAACTTGGATCTTACCATTACACGACCCAAATAACCTTGGGTCCTGCATGGCCTGGCCCAAGACTAGACTTAGGCCAGGTTGGGCAGGACCCAAAATAGCCTTGGATCCTGGCCGCAGCAGGATCCAAATATGCTTTGAACCTAGCTTGGCAGGACCCAAATAGGCTTGAGTTCTGCTCTCAATTTTTTTTGGAAGTTAAATATGAGCCCGCGCGGCGTAGAGCGGACCACCTAACTAGTTAATTCCTACAAGCAAGACCTACTATTGATTTTTTTAAATAATTCAGTTTAATCTTTACACTACAAATTTGGAATGAGATTTAAAAATCAATTACAAAAATTAAATTCTTATAAATATATGAATTCAATTATGAATGAATTGTTTAAGATTGGATAAAAAAAGTAGAAAATAATGTTTTTTTAAGAAAAAGTTGTAAAAAGTAGAATATAGAAAAGAACATAAAAATATATTAAGATTTTTTAAAGAAAAACTTGATACTAAATATAAATATAATGTAGTAGTAAACTAAATAGTAAATACTACTTGTGGGATTAAAAGAAAAGGTTCAAAATTGAAGAACACAAATCCTAATTGAAGGCAAGTTTAATTTACTATTTTTTGAGAATTAATTAATTTATTACAAAGTAATAAGCAGCAAATAATTCTCGTTTAACCCGCGCTATAAATCCCCCCCCCTCCTAAAAAAAACAAAGAAAAAAGAAAAAACAATGACAGATACCAAAACCAAATAAGACGAGGACCGGCGACCCAGAAATCAAAGGTGAGAAAGGTGAATTTTTTAGTGGAATTTGTGATTTGGGCTAATAAATGTTTTTTTTAATGCTCTTCAATTTTTTATTTAATTGTTTCACACTGCGTTTATTGGAATAAATCTTTATAACTTATTCTTTCTTGCTTTTTCACGAGACTATTATATTCTTGACAAAACTTCTTGTCATTAAATTGATTTTTAATTTTATTGGAATTTATGTGATTTTATTAGTTTCACAAGATTAAAAGTTAAGAAACCAAAATGGAAGAAGAATAAAAGAGTCTTGGTTTTTTTGTTAAATTTTGCCTTTTGGTTTTGTCAAAGTTACTTTTTGATCCCTCTAATTTAGGGATTGGAAGTTATGGTCCAATAATTTTTTTTTCATCTTGATCTCTGGTTTGAGAGATGAGAGAAAGAGAAACATTGAAAAATAATGATAAAATAAAAAAGTTTCTGATTGCCAAGATTATGACCATGAAAAAATCATTCATGGTATAAACGGGTTTCTTTCGATGAGAAAAGTTACATTTAAGTGTTCTTTGTCATTCATCTTACCTGAAAAAATAGATTCAAGTTCTTTTAGATTTTTTCGATTTAGTTGTTTTTTTTTTTTTTTTTGTCTTTTGAATGGTTTAAGGATGTTTTGGAGTTGATAAGTGGTTTATAAAAGTTTTTTATAGTATTTTTAGATGTCAATGAATTAAAAATTAAATTATTATACCAACCCTTTATTTTTTCAGCTATCATTATAATGGCAAGATTTTAGATGATCAAACCATTAGGTGAATTATTGTTTGCTTAATAATAAAAGAAATATAGGTTGCCTACCATTGTGCATTATACGCTCACAAAGAAAAAAAAAAGAAGACCCAAGCATGTCTGATATTTATTTAAGATACCCACACTGGAAGAAAGATTGTCCAAATAAAGGCAACAAGGACAAGGATGAACCAACTATGAACATTGCACGAGATGAAGATGAACAAGACTCTTCATTCATGGTCTCATCACCAGAAAACCATTCTAGTGAATAGGTTTTTAATTCTGGATGTTCCTATCACATGTGCCCCAACAAGCACTTATTCTTGAGACTTAAAGAGTTCGATGGAGGAGTTATGTTTATGGGTAATGATGATGTTTGTGACATAAAAAGGATAGGGACTATCCATCTGAAGATGCATAATGGGATAGTCAAGACACTAACAGAAGTACGGTATGTACCTGACTTAAAGAAAAATCTCTTCTCGCTTGAAGTCTTAGAATCCAGTGGTTATAAGATTATCATGCATGGTAGAGTCCTAAAAGCAATTTGTGGTGTATTAGATGCTTTAAAATGCACAAGGAAAGGAAACTTATATTTCCTGGATAGGTCTACAGTTACTGGTAGAGTAGTCGTCTCCAAGAGTTTTAAAGATGATGAAGCATATAATTCCAGACTTTGGCATGTACGTTTAAGACATGCTGGTGAAAAGGCTTTGCGAGGATTGGTCAAGAAAGGTCTATTAAAAGGCGCCAAGACTAGAAAGTATGGGTTTTATGTGCATCATATTCTTGGAAAACAGACAAGGGTCAAGTTTGGCACTGTAGTACACAACATAAAATAGATTCTAGATTATGTTCACATAGACATATAGGGACATTCAAAGAATGAATCTATTGGAGGTAATCGTTGGTTTATTACTTTTATTAATGATTTCTCAAGATGAGTATGAGTTGATATGATGAAACACAAAGATGAGGTCCTTGATATCTTTCTGAAATGGAAGAAAAATGGTGGAGAATCAAACTAGAAAAAAGAATTAAGACTCTGCGATCAGATAATGGTAGTGAGTACACTTCAGATCCTTTCTTTGAAGTTTGCTAAAATAAAAGGATAAAACAATATTTTACTATTTGAAAACACACAGAATGGAGTAGTAGAACGTATGAACCGTATATTAGTGGAGAAAGTCTAATGTATGCTATCACATTCGAGACTAAACAAAGCGTTATGGGGCGAGACATTAAGTTATGCTCGTCATATTGTTAATTGGTTGCCTTCAACAACATTAAATAGAAGAACTCCCTTTGAGGTATGGTCAAGCTCTCCTGCAAATGATTATGACTATATGTGTGTATTTGGATGTTTAACATATTATCATGTTACTGAGTCCAAGCTAGATCCTTGAGCCGGGAAAGCTATATTTTTAGGCTTTAATGGAGGAGTAAAGGGCTATAGACTATGGTGTTATGAATCAATTAAAGTGATTTTGAGTAGAGATGTTACTTTTGACGAGTTTAGCATGTTACAACAAGAGAGGTCGCAAGAAAAAAGAGAAACAACCAAGTGACATTTGGAGTTTGAGACTTCAACCTTTTCTATAAAGACTATTCAGACAATTCATGTTGAAGAAGATTCAGATGAAAGTTCAAATGAAGAGGATGTTATAACTCCAACAACCATATAACAACAAGAATTCATTGCAATAAGTAAACTGAAAAGGGTTATCAAGAAACCTTTTCGGTATTGTAGCATGGTGGCTTATGCATTTCCAGTGATTGATGATGGAATCCCCTACACCTACAAAGAATCTGTTGAGAGTATAGAAAGTGTAAAATAGAAATAGACAATAAATGAAGAGAAGAAATCTCTCCACAAAAATCAGACTTGGGATTTGGTATAACTCCCCAAAGGAAAGAAGACAATTGGTTGCAAGTGGGTCTATGCCAAGAAAGAAGGTAATCATGGAAAAGATAACATCCAATTCAAGGCAAGATTAGTAGCAAAAGGCTACTCTCAGAAATAGGGGATAAATTATAATGAGGTATTCTCTCTAGTTGTTAAGCATTCATCAATTCATATTCTGCTAGCCTTGATTGCACATTTTGATCTTAAGTTAGCCCAACTTGATGTGAAAACCGGATTCCTACTTGGAGATTTGGAAGGGGAAATTTATATGTAACAACTAGATGGTTTCAAAGTCACCAAAAAAGAGAATTGAGCGTATAAACTGAAGATATCATTGTATGGATTGAAACAGTCTTCTTGCTAGTGGTATAGGCGATTTGATAAGTTCATGATAGAATATGGATACACACAGAGTCAGTTTAACCATTTTATATATTTTCGCAAGCTTCTTGATGGTTCCTTTATTTATTTGCTCTTATATATGGATGATATGCTAATTGTATTTAAAAGCAAGGTGGAAATTAATAAATTGAAAGCTCAACTGAGAAATGAATTTGAAATAAAAGATCTTGAATAAGCTAAAAAGATTATTGGTATAGATATTTAAAGAGATAAAAGGAAAGATATAGTATGTTTGACATAGACCCAATACTTGAAGAAAAATCTACAGAGATTTGGGGTAGATGGTAAGACCAAGCTTGTAAGCACACCTTTAGCTCTTCATTTTAAGCTAAATGCTTCAATGTCTCCACGCACAGAGGATGAGTGCAAGTATATGGCTCAAATTCTGTATGCAAATGTTATTGGTGCATTAATATATGCAATGGTTTATACGAGACTAGATATTTCATATGCTGTCAATATGGTGAGTAAGTATATGCATGATTCAGAAAAGGGTCACTAATAGGCAGTTAAGTGGATTCTATGGTACATTCATGGCACAACTGATATTGGTTTGAAGTTTGAAAGGGATGATAACCTCGGATAAAATTTAGTTGGTTATGTGGACTCTACTATGCTGGTGACTTAAACAAGTGTCGTTTCACAATAGGCTATGTGTTTACACTTACTAAACGACTTGTAAGTTGGAGGTCAATGTTATAATCAACGATAGTGTTATCAACAACTAAGGCAGAGTACATGGTAGTAATTCAAGCCTCCAATGAAGCTATTTGGTTATATGGGTTGATTGCAGACTTGAGAATTGTTCAAGAGCACGTGGATGTCCATTGTAATAGTCAAAGTGCAATTTGTCTTGCAAAGAACTAGTTTCATCATTCCCGCACCAAGCACATTGATGTTCGATTTCATTTTGTTCAAGAAATTATGGATGAAGGGGATATTTTGCTATAGAAGATTGGTATTGTAGATAATCCAACTAACATGCTCATAAAATATGTCTCAAGGATCAAGTTCCAACATTGTTTGGACTTAGTCAACATCTCTTGGTGTTAAGCACCTTCAGGGTGCAGCGCCATATGGCTCATTAGAGGCAACATTGATTGATCACTATGATTGGATGGAAAAATCTCGCCAAGGTGGAGATTTGTAGCAATTTATATCAACATTTTTTAACCACCAACACTTATGATAGATGCACTAAAGTCAGTTGCAACATTTATTATGATAGTTAATAGTTGTTTGGTATTTATGGGTTGCTGGAATTGGAATTAATGAGGTTGTCAAGGCTTCCATTTCTCTTATAAAAGGAGGCAAAAAAAGCAAAAAAAGACAGGAAGACAATGTAATGTGAGAGTGAGAAAAGGCAGATTTTAGAGAAACATTGAGTGTAAGAGTGAAATACTAAGTTTTTTTGAAATTATACTGAGGTTGAGTAGAGTGTTTGTAACATTCCTCCAATAATATACAATTTGCTGCCTCCATGGACGTACCCATTTTGGGGAACCACATAAATCTACTTGTATGTGTTTTTTTGTGTTTCCTTTTGATCTAGGATGCACAACACGCAAAAGTAAACATTAGTTTCCTTGGGACGGGTTTGTTATTGATTCAAGAAATAAGAAGAAAGTCATATTAGGCTTGTGTTCATCATGTTTGTATGACCATGCGTGAGGTAGCTAAGAAAACAAACATCTTATAAAAGGCTTTTGTTAGTACATGACTTTTCGGTTAGAAAATGAGAAAAAGATTAGTGAAGGAAATTTTAGATGTAAAGTTTCTAGCAAACGACTAGGTGGCATAAAAAATAACAGCAATAAAATAATAATTGTTTGTTGTTGGAGCAGCAACAGCAGCAGCAGCAACAACAACAACAACAACAACATTGTTTTGCCTCACACAAATGAGTGGTTAATCTTGACTTCATCTTGTATGGGAATAAATAATTTCGTGTTTCTATTCAACTAGAATTCAATTACTCTTTTTTAGGACAAAAAAATTCTTTCTTGTAAGACAAAACCAACTATATATTTATTAATTAAGTTTATATCTTGACATTGCTTTCTCTATGTTTTGCAAACAAAATAATTGATCAATTCTATTTCTATTTGATTTGATGAAGGTCAAACACTTTTTCATGGAAAAAGGTATTAGAAATTCATTTTCAAAGGCAAAACTAGAATTGTTGTGTCTGGTTTCAAATAAACAAACCTTAGTTGCAGGGTCTTTTAGATCTCTCAAGAACAAGTTTTTTCAACTTTTTTTATATAAAAAGTTTCCAATCATAAATCAAAATATTTATACACATATCTAGTTAAATAAATTGATATTTGATTAAAAAATAACTAAAATTAAGATATTTAAACTCGCAATATGAGCATGCCCTTAGTTGTGTCCATCAACTTTATTTCTCAGAATAATCTTGGGTCTGACAGCCTTGCGAGACCTAAGCACCTTAGGTCTGACAGTTAATCCAGACACAATCATCTTGAGTCTGGCAGTCATGTCAAACTCAATCACCTTGAGTTTGATAAGGTGCCACACCAAAAAGCATTAGGTTTGGCATCGTGCCAGACCCAAGATCCTTGGTTCTTTTAGCCATGGTAAACCCAAAGCGATAAGTCTAGCATGACTGCAAGACCAAAGGTGATCAATTTTGGCATGACTAACAGAACCAGGTCGATCGGGGCTGGCAATGTTATCACACCCAAGTAATGTAGGTCTGATATGTTTGTCTCTGTGGGTCTAGCAACAATGCCAGACCCCATTGCTTTGGGTCTGGCAACTATACTACACTGAAGAGCCTTGGGTCTTCAGCCTTGCCAGACCCAAGCAACTTGAGTCTGGTAGTCATGCTTAGTTCTAGTAAGGGTACTAGACCCAAGACGCTTAAAACATTTTCTATACTCTTCATATTTTTTTTTTTTACATTTTAAAAAAATTGATATTGACCTGTTGCAGAGCACGAGCCAATATGCTAGTGCTCCACTACTTTTGATAGAGTTTTTAGATTCCTTTTACATAACCTTTAACTCTGTTACAATTGTTGTTGGGGACTAAGGATTCGTAATCAAAGGCATAACATTTTTTAAAAGAAAAGGCAGGAAAAAATGACCTCACCACCATATCATGGTGTATTTTAGACTACCATATCAAAAGATAAGATTACTCTTTTTTTATTTGTCTCTCACTTTTCATTTTTTGTCTTTTAGAAACTCTAATAAACCAAATCTAAAACCACTTAGAAAATACTATTCACTATAAGTGAAAATATTGTTCATATGATGATGTTTTGTTTATATCATAAAAAATCATTGAACTGGCTATTAGAGACAGTGAGGTCTTTTCACAAAGTCTAGTAATCATTACCAAATTGATCAATGATAAATAAGTCTTTGTAACATCAACAACAATTCCAAATAAAATTTAAACAATAAAAATAATATTTTTATGTATTAATCAAAACAAAACTAAAAAACATCATAGCACTAAAACAAGTTTAAAAAAACATTAAAAGATGTTTAAACATTAAGAAAACATGAATGGGCAAGTCACATAGACTCCACCCTTGGGTTTTTACATGATTATATCTTCTTCAAGCTTGCTAACTATAAACTGTTATTTTTCACTCTCTTTCTTTACAAAGCTTGTTAAACCTTCTATATTATGCTCTTAAACCTTCACAGGATGGTCTATTAACAGACTATTTCCATGTTTTCCCTATCCTTCTCTCCAACTCTGATTTCCAAGGGTATTTATATGGTATTTCTAGGTTTTTTGGTGGATTCCATCAAAGATTGATCAAAGTTCAGCCCTTTGATCAAAGTCAGAGGGTTCTAAAAAAAGCAAACAACTAGAAGTTCTTATACTTAACTGGTTTTGCAATTGTGGTTTTGGTTTGAAGGGTGCTTGATGGTTTTGCTAGACTTAGAAGGCAATGAGTTATTTCTGGCCTTTTGATTTTGAAAGGTAGGTTTTAAAGTCATTGATAAGAACCTTTTGAGAAGGTTTTAAATGTGAACACACGAAAAAAACCTTTTGTGAAATGGGTGACATAGTCAAGGCTGATTAGGTTGAGCATTTTTAAGGTTTTGCTGGAGCAACTCTGATGTAAACATCATCAAAAACCACCTAAAGTTGGTAAAGGAGGTGCACACATTTTGTTTAGATCCAACCGTGTTTAATTTGGAGGTTGTAGATTCACATTCATTCGTTTAATGGTGTCAACTCAATCAGCCTAGAATATGCAATTGTAGTGATCACTGATCAGAGACAAGATGTTGCAGACTTCAATGGAAGAATTTAGGTGTAAACATCCAATTCCATGAAACTGGGTTGTTGAACTTTGAAATGAGTTGGTATCCAATTGAAAAATATATATACATAAAAAGAGAGGTCTCTGGTTAGGAGAAAAAAACAAACTAAAAAAAAGGGGTCTCTACCGGGTTTTGTTGGGTCACCCAGGTTTCGGGTTGACCAGTTTTCTCTTAGTCAATTGCAGGCCCGAGTTTTCAATAAAACAGACTTGGTTAAGGCCCCAGGTCACCCGAGTCCTGGTTGACTTGCTGAGCTGGACCAAGTCTAATAACTATGATAAAATAGTGGTCATAACATTTTGGACTATTATACCAACAACTAAAATAATACAAATCGCATCTCCCATGGTATTTGCAAACACTCCTCCACACAAACACTTAACCAATTATAATTTAGTCTCTATAATTTGATAAAAATAATTAATTAATCATATAGTTTCAATAACTATATGCTTAATTCTTATATTATTAAAGTTACATATAGTTTAGTTTGTTTCCAAGTAATATTTGTTTTTCTTCTTTTTTGAAAAATAGAATAAAGAAAAGAAAAGTATGCAGTTGGGAAATTTCATTAGGAAGGCATTTTTTAGAGAAAAATATAGTAAATAGGGGGTGGTCAACACTAGTTAATAGACTTTTTAATTATCCATGATACTTTAAGGACACAATAATTAATTTCAATAAATTACAGGGATAAGTTATAATTAAATCTTCATTAACATATAGGACTTTATTATTTGTTAATTTTTTGAAGGAAAATTTGTACATGCAACAATCTTTATTATTCCTTCATTTAGGAACTTAGAATTCAAATCTGGTTTTAAGAATATATAAAGGATTCAATTATGTGGCTGAAAAAAACAGAAGACTCAATATTCCATGTGCGAAAGCTGATAAAATGAAAGAAAAGAAAATTATTTATCCATTGAACCACAAAAATTACATATAACAGTAAATCTCAGTTACAGCAGCACTTCAACTGTTTGGTGGGTATTCATAAAAAATGTTTCCTTTTGGCTTTCTAGTTGTGTTTGGTTGCTAAGAAAAAAGAGATATTGCATGGCTTATAAAATCCCACCTTTCTATATGAATTTAATAAGCCATAGACTTAGCCAAGTTGACTTTCTATCTTTGTTTCTTTCCTTTCTTTTACCTTTTACCTTTTTTTTCTTTTTTTGGAGGGGAAAAAGGGTTGTGCTGCTTGTTTCTTTTCATTTTCTTGGAAACCATACAGAAAGTTCTTCGTTTTGTTGATTGTTTTCTAGCTATTAGTCTTTTTCTCTCATTGACTCGGTTTCTTTCAGTGCTGATTGGTTGTTTTTTGTCAAGTAATAATCTCTTCTTTTGTGCTATTGGAATTCTTGACATTTTAGTCGGGAATAAGTTTAGAGCTCCTTTTGGTTGTCTAGAAAATTGAGGGAAAGTAACAGAGATAATTTAGAACTTTTTAAGATTTTTGTCACTATAGTTTAGTCCTTCACTTTCTTGGAGTTATGAGATTAGGTTAAATAGAGAAGGGGATGTTTCTAGTTTAGAGATTGATAGATTGTGTCTTCAAAAGTGGCATGACTGATGGTTGTGTAGGTTATCGTTGGATAAGTGGTCGATAAAATTAAGAAGGGAGAAAACATAAAAAGAAAGAATATATATATATATTCTTTCTTTTTCTTTTTAGGAAAACAAGATGTCTCTTCGATTTGTACTACACTATTTGTAATCGTGTTTCTTTTTCCTCTAAAAAGATATTAAATAATTAAAATTATAATTCTGACCAACTAAATAAATAATTTCATTTGAATTATATTTAAAAACAAGGCTTGATTTTTTATTTAAAAATTTATTTTCAACCTATTTTTTTATCCAAAATACATATGAAACACTCTGATAACCTTATTAAACTAATACAAAATCTCCAAAAATATAAAAAACCACTCTAAAATCTAAAAACAATCTAAAATAAAAGATTTTCTGGAGATTTTTTTGGAGTTCAGATTATTTTTGAGGTGTTTTTAAAGTAAAAAAAATAATGATTTGACACAAAAAAACAATGATTTTAACAAGTTTCTCTCTTTAAAATAAAAATTAAAAATTAAAATTTTTAAAATATTCATTATTGTTATCTACAGTAAAATAAATCTAGGCGAATTTTAAAAAATATAAAACCCCCTTCGTGACATATAATTTTAAAAATATATTAAAATAATTTTATATATATATATATCATAAAAAAACATTTTTTTAAATCATAAAAATACACTAAAAATATTAATTAAAAACCACTCTGATACAGTTAAAAAAAAAATTGCTCTCTCCGTGTTTGTGTCCTATGTTAATGAGTTTTGATTTGGACAACTACTCTATTATCTTTATATATATATTAATTTTTAAACTAGTTTTTAAAAAATTAATTTCAAATAAAAATAAAATTTCTCTCCTTATTCACTGCCGTGATTTCAGGTCCTCATCTCCTACATTATTTACAAGAGCATGAAAAAATAAAAAATAAAATAAATCGAACGAGCATGACTATCAAAAACTAAAACTCAAAATTAGAGAAAAATATTATTGTAGTCCAAAGTAAATTTGTGTTTGAATGAACAATAATTTCACCAATATTATATAAGTGTCCAAAGAATTTCCAAATAAAAGAGACAAGAAAATCCCAATCAAAGAGATAAAAAAAAAAACAGAGTATTTTTATCAACGGCACAAAAAAATCCCAATCAAATAGATAAACAAGCATCTCATTTTCATATTTTTATCTTACTCTCCTCCGATCTTTCAATGTCTTCTTCCGTTTCTGCAGCCTCCCACAACCTCTCCTTCTATTTCCACGTCCCTCTCTTATCTCAGCCGTGTCTTTCCTTTTTCTTTTTTTTTAAGCCTTTTAACCCCTCTCTCTCTCTCTCCCATTTCTATCCTTTCCTAAGGGTAGATAAAGTTGAACACGTGGCGATAATCTATTGGTTCCTTGGATTATCTGGTCACCATGTCACAAGAAAATTTAAAATTCTCCTTTTATTTGCTCACATTGTAATATTGGTCCTTTCTCATATATATATTTTTAAAAAAACTGAAATTTGTAATTATAATATGTAATTATAATTCCTAGCATAAGGACTGAAACAAAATAAAACCACAAAACAACTCAAGAGCAAAGCAACTCGATGAAATAGCAAAAGAAAAAGACTTGAAGGACTGAAATAAAATAAAACCACAAAAGAAGGGTTAAAAAAGTAACCGCACTCTGGATGCTATCAAAAACGTAGTTCTTTTAGCTTTTTTTTTTTTTTTTAATATTGTTACCTGAATATTACCTGAATATGTGATACAGAGATGGTCATCATAGACAATTATTTTTAGTTGCTTCAGTTTGATTCTTTGTTGAGTTTCTTTCATTAATTGTACTTCTTTGCAAGTCTTTTCTCTTGTTGATCTGTTTTTTTTTTAAAAAAAGAAAACTAAAAAAACTTTGACCTATCCATGGAAGCGAGCTGGTATCATCCACGGAGACGTCTAAGTGATTATCCGAACCTTTCAATCGTTTCTTTCTTTGCGTGAGTACTTTTACACATTTTTATTTTTTTATTTGTTTGTCACTGTCTCTATATTATCTTAATTATGTCATCAAAATGCATTTTTAATGGGAACTACTGCTTTAACTCACAAGAGTCAGTTAGAATCCATGTAAACTATTTTATTGTTAATTATAGTTATACCTTGCCTTGTTGCTTTTGAAGCTGGATTCCATACAGAGCTAAAGGCCTTCTCCTTTTCTTCCTCCCGCTATTTCATTGAGCACTCAGTACCAGTGCTCTTGCGCACATATTTTCCCAAATTAAGGTAATGGATTCCTATTCCCACTCTCTCTGCGCCTGTTTTACTTGTAGTGACTCGCTCTCACGTTCTGTATCCTTATTTCTTAGATTTTCAGACCCGTGGAAAATGGCTCTCGAAAGTGCTGGTGGATCCATTATAGCTATGCTAGCAGAACTCATGGTGGAACTGTTAGTTAGTGGAGACAAACAATGTCCCACCATATGCAAGTGGGAATACCTAATCTCCCACTTGGCACATGGTGGAGGACACAAACGGTGGGCATAAATCATGACATGATTTATGCCATTCACTCCCATCTTGTATAGATATAAGCTCAGTGAAGAGCTGCGTGAGTGAGTGTGAAAAACACAGAGAGAACAGAAGAGAAGTGAGAACATCAGAGAGAGCTTGAGTGAGTGGAGTTGAGTTGAGAAGAGTTTTCTCCTCCTCCTTTGTTTGTATTGTTTCTTTGAGTGATTAATACAAGCCAGTAGCTCCGTGGAGTAGGCAAGTTGCCGAACCACGTAAATTTGTGTGTGTTTGAGTTCTGGAATTGCCCAACAACTGGTATCAGAGCTTGTTCTTGACAAAGAGGGTGTTTGATCCAAACTCAAAAATCAAAGTTCTCCAAACGTGTTTTTGAACATACCATCGTGTAGAGGACAACCGGACGAATCCACTGTTGAAAACCCGGCGAATAACCGACGTCCTGCATGCCCGTACGCGCCCACACGCTCCGACGTCCAGACTGCCCACGCGCACCAACGCGCCGTATGCGCGCCACGCTCCATCTTCGCCCGGCTTCTGCAAAACGGGTCGGGTTGACCCGCCACGTCATCACATCCGTACGGTCAACGTCCGCGTCACATGCCACGTCACCTGCCACGTCATCCGACTGAGTTTTGTTCCGATGTGTCGCAGAAGCTAATATTCTGACACGTGGCTACATCATCACCGTTGAGGGGTTTTGATCCAGTACGACGCAGGATCCAATCAGTTGACACGTGGTTAAATCAGGACCACTCTTGAGTATTGATCCAGTGCGACTTAGGCCATCATCTGCTGACACGTGGCTCAATCTGCACCGTTGATGAGTTTTGATCAGGACCTAATCTGCTGCCACGTGGCTTCATCAGAACCATTACTGAGTTTTGATACGGTGTGACGCAGGACCTAATCTGCTGACACGTGGCTTCATCAGAACCGTTACTGAGTTTTGATACGGTGTGACGCAGGACCTAATCTGCTGACACGTGGCTTCATCAGAACCGCTACTGAGTTTTTGATCCGGTGCGACGCAGGCGGTACTCTGGCTGACACGCGGCTGCATATGCACCGTCCGTTAATCCAAAACTTTGATTGCTAAAATCGGAGCCATCCGAAGTCCGATTGGGGTGATCTCAGTGTCATTTCCAAGGTTTTCGGCTGTTCCGGACACATCTGTAAGGTCAGATTTGGGAAATTCGAATCGGAGAAGTAGTAAAAATGGCAGATGAAATAAAAGCAGCTGGAATTGAAAAATTTGACGGGACAGATTTTGGATACTGGAAAATGCAAATTGAGGATTATCTATATGGGAAGAAACTTCATCTTCCCTTGTTGGGGAGCAAACCAGAAAATATGCAAGAAGAAGATTGGTTACTTCTTGATAGACAAGTTCTGGGCATTGTCCGGTTATCCTTATCAAGAAGAGTTGCTCACAATGTTACGAAAGAAAGATCCACTACAAGATTGATGGAAGCCTTGTCTGGGATGTATGAGAAGCCATCAGCAAATAATAAAGTGCACATGATGAAAAAGTTGTTTAACTTGAAGATGGTCGAAAACACTTCCGTTACGCAACACCTCAACAACTTCAATACCATCACAAATCAATTATCATCTGTTGAGATTGAGTTTGATGATGAGATTCGTGCACTCATCTTGCTAGCTTCACTTCCAAGCAGTTGGGAAGGCATGAGGACAGCCGTGAGCAATTCAGCTGGAAAATCCAAACTGAAGTATGATGACATTCGAGACTTGATTTTGGCTGAAGAAGTGCGAAGGAAAGACTCGGGTGAAAGTTCAAGCTCAGGATCAGCTCTCAACATCAACACTCGAGGGAGGAGACATGATAGAGGCTTATCCAGAGGCAGATCAAAATCAAGATACAGAAGTAAAAGCAAGTTCGGACCCAGAAAGCAGGTTGAATGTTGAAATTGTGGCAAACCTGGTCATTTCATGAGGAATTGCACAAAACCGAAAAAACCTGAAGCTGACTCTGCAAACGCTACCACAAATGAGGTGCAAGACGCTTTGATTCTTGCTGTGCATAGTCCTGTTGATGATTGGGTTATTGATTCTGGTGCTTCATTTCACTGTACACCACACCATGAAATGATGCAAAACTATATTGCTGGAGATCACGGTGTAGTCTATCTGGCCGATGGACAACCATTGGATATTGTGGGTTTAGGAGATGTACAAATCAAGACAATGAATGGATCTATATGGAACTTGCAAAATGTAAGGCATGTTCCTGATCTAAAGAAGAAGCTGATTTCGGTCGGACAACTTGATGATAGTGGTCATTCAATCCTTTTTTCTGGAGGTATGTGGAAGGTATCAAAGGGAGCAATGGTTTTGGCTCGTGGAAAGAAAACCGGCACCCTGTATATGACCACAAGATTTGCAGACATTATTGCCTCTACTGAAGCAGAAAATCAAGCACATCTATGGCACTGTAGACTCGGCCATATGAGTCAAAAGGGGATGAAGGTACTTCAATCTAAGGGAAAGCTGCCAGAGCTTAAAAATGTTGATCTAGACATTTGTGAAAGCTGTGTTCTTGGAAAACAGAAGAAGCTCAGTTTCTTAAAGGTTGGCAGGACCTTAAGACCAAGAAAGCTAGAATTGGTACATACAGATTTATGGGGACCGTCTCCAGTAGCATCTCTTGGAGGTTCTCGGTATTACGTGACTTTCATTGATGATTTCAGCAGAAAGGTATGGGTCTACTTTCTGAAAAATAAATCTGATGTGTTTGAAACATTCAAGAAGTGGAAGGCTATGGTTAAGACTGAATCAGGTCTGAAGTTGAAATGCTTGAGATCCGATAACGGAGGAGAATACATTGATGGAGGTTTCAAAGAGTATTGTGCTGTTAATGGTATCAGAATGGAAAAGACCGTTCCAAGCACACCGCAACAGAATGGCACAGCTGAACGGATGAGCAAGACCATCAATGAACGAGCTAGAAGCATGAGGTTGCATTCTGGGTTACCTCAAACATTTTGGGCCGATGCAGTTCATACTGCAGTTTACTTGATCAACCGTGGACCATCAGTTCCTTTGGAGTTCAGATTGCCCGAGGAAGTATGGAGAGGAAAAGAGGTACAACTCTCTCATTTAAAGGTCTTTGGGTGTGTTTCCTATGTACATATAGATTCTGGTGCTCGCAACAAGCTAGATGCCAAATCCAAGAAATGTTTCTTCATTGGTTATGGAGATGAAGAATTTGGATTTCGGTTTTGGGATGATCAGAACAGAAAGATTATCAGAAGCAGGAACGTGATCTTCAATGAGAAAGTTTTGTACAAAGACAGATCAAGTGCAGAAACAGATATGACTGATTCAGATACAAGTCCACAAAAATCTGAATTCATCAGATTAGAAGAGCTTCCCGATGTTACCGAGCAGAACAAAACTCGAGAGTCTTTACAAGAAGATTCAAGCACATCTGTACCCACCACTACACAAGAAGATGCAGAGCAAAGTGAACCAATTGTTTATATTCGCAGGTCTTCAAGGACTGTAAAGCCCCCACAACGGTTCACACTTCTACTGAATTATATTTTGCTGACAGATGGTGGTGAGCCGCTAAGTTATGAAGAATCCTTACAAGATGGAAACTCAAGCAAGTGGGAGTTAGCCATGAAGGATGAGATGAGTTCGTTGCTGAAGAACAAGACTTGGGAGCTAACCACACTGCCTGAAGGAAAGAAGGCTTTGCAAAACAAGTGGGTTTACAGAGTAAAGACTGAGCATGACGGAAGAAAACGGTTCAAGGCAAGACTTGTTGTAAAAGGGTTTCAACAAAAGAAAGGGATTGACTACTCTGAGATATTTTCTCCAGTTGTGAAGCTCACAACAATCAGAGTTGTTCTGGGGATAGTAGCAGCAGAGAATTTACATCTTGAACAATTAGATGTAAAAACAACATTTCTTCATGGAGAATTGGAGGAAGACATTTACATGCAACAACCAGAGGGGTTTGAAATACAAGGAAAGGAGAAACAAGTCTGCAAGCTAAAGAAAAGCTTATACGGCTTGAAGCAAGCTCCAAGACAGTGGTACAAGAAGTTTGACAACTTCATGTGTAGTTCGGGATACACAAGATGCCAGGCTGATCATTGTTGCTATGTCAAACATTTTGACAACTCCTACATCATTCTACTATTATATGTGGATGATATGTTGATTGCAGGATCCAGCATTGAGGAGATTGACAAGCTGAAACAACAATTGTCAAAACAGTTTGAAATGAAGGATCTGGGAGCTGCTAAACAAATACTTGGCATGAGAATTATCAGAGATAAAGACAAAGGCATACTAAAGCTCTCACAAACAGAGTATGTCAAGAAGGTTCTCAGCAGGTTTAGTATGTATAATGCTAAACCAGTAAGTACATCTCTGGGGAATCATTTCAAGCTCGGCAAAGACCAGTCACCACAAACTGAGCTAGAATGTGGATACATGGATAAGATTCCATACGCCTCAGCTATCGGCTCTTTGATGTATGCTATGGTCTGTACCAGACCAGACATTGCCCATGCAGTGGGAGTTGTAAGCCGATATATGAGCAATCCTGGAAAGCAGCATTGCGAGGCGGTGAAATGGATCATGAGGTACTTAAAAGGTTCATCAGAGACATGTCTTACCTTCACAGCTGGTGGTTTGAAACTTGAAGGTTTTGTAGACGCTGATCTAGCAGGAGATGTTGATAGCCGAAAGAGCACTACAGGATATGTATATACTCTAGGAGGTACTGCTGTTTCCTGGAGTTCTACCTTGCAAAAGATCGTCGCTCTTTCAACAACAGAAGCTGAATATGTTGCAGTCTCAGAATCTGCAAAAGAGATCGTATGGCTGCAGAGTTTTCTGAAAGAATTGGGCAAGATGAATGGAAAGGGTACTTTGTATAGCGACAGTCAGAGTGCAATCTTCCTTGCAAAGAATCCAACATTTCACTCCAGGACTAAGCACATTCAGATCAAATATCACTTCATCCGACAATTGCTAGACGATGAGCAACTGATGCTAGAAAAGGTCTGTGGAAGCAAGAATCCAGCTGACATGTTAACCAAAGGAGTTACACTTGATAAACTGAAGTTGTGTAAAACTTCAGTTGGTCTTCAAGGATAAATGATGATTTCATTGTTTGTCTCCAAGTGGGAGATTGTTAGTTAGTGGAGACAAACAATGTCCCACCATATGCAAGTGGGAATACCTAATCTCCCACTTGGCACATGGTGGAGGACACAAACGGTGGGCATAAATCATGGCATGATTTATGCCCTTCACTCTCATCTTGTATAGATATAAGCTCAGTGAAGAGCTGTGTGAGTGAGTGTGAAAAACACAGAGAGAACAGAAGAGAAGTGAGAACATCAGAGAGAGCTTGAGTGAGTGGAGTTGAGTTGAGAAGAGTTTTCTCCTCCTCCTTTGTTTGTATTGTTTCTTTGAGTGATTAATACAAGCCAGTAGCTCCGTGGAGTAGGCAAGTTGCCGAACCACGTAAATTTGTGTGTGTTTGAGTTCTGGAATTGCCCAACAGGAACCAGTAGGAAGGCAGTTCCGTTACATGTTCTGTTTCAACAATTTTGCTCAAGAATTGAAAGAAAGAGAGGAGAACCTGGTTTCGGAAAAAGATCGTCTGCAAGATGTTGTCAGAGCTGCTGAAAGGAATGCTGAAGAAATTTACAAAGATGTCAAAAAGTGGCTGGAAGATGCAAACAACGAAATTGAAGGTGCGAAGCCGTTGGAAAATGAAATAGGAAAAAATGGCAAATGCTTTACTTGGTGCCCAAACTGCATGCGACAATTCAAGTTAAGCAAGGCACTGGCCAAGAAGTCGGAGACTTTCAGAAAACTTGGAGAAAGTAGCGAAAAGTTTACAAAAGTGGCCGACAAACGTCCTCCTCAGCGCATAGAATTTCTAACATCAAAGGAATTCACGCCCTCAAAATCGTCAGAAGAAGCTTTGGAACAGATTATGGAAGCTCTCAAAGATGACAACGTCAATATGATCGGACTGTACGGCATGGGAGGGGTGGGTAAAACCACCTTGGTGAAAGAAGTAGGCAGGATTGCCACAGAGTCGCAGCTTTTTGATGAAGTTTTGATGGCTACGGTGTCGCAGAATCCAAATGTCATAGACATTCAGAACCGAATGGCAGATATGTTAGGTTTGAAAATTGAAGAAAACAGTAAAGAAGGGAGAGCAGATCGATTACGGCAGAGACTGAAGAAAGTGGAGAAGATGTTTATAACCCTGGATGATGTTTGGAAACATATTGACTTGAAAGAGATAGGGATCCCATTTGGTGATGATCACAGGGGTTGTAAAATTCTTCTAACAACTCGTCGTAAAAATATATTTTCTTCTATGAAGTGCCAGCAAAAAGTGTTCTTAAGAGTATTACCTGAAAAAGAAGCATGGGATTTATTCAGAATCAATGCAGGTTTAGATGATGGGGACTCTACCTTGAACGAAGTGGCAAGGGATGTTGCGAGAGAATGCCACGGCTTGCCTATAGCACTCGTGACAATGGGAAGGGCTCTAAGAGATGAATCTGCAGTTAAGTGGAAAAGAGTGTCTAAACAGCTTAAAAACTCTCAATTTCCGGACATGGAACAAATTGAAGAAAAAAATGCATATGCATGTCTTAAGTTGAGCTACGATTATTTGAAGTCCAAGGAAACCAAGTTATGTTTCTTGCTATGCTGTTTATTTCCAGAAGATTACAACATTCCAGTCGAGGACTTGACGAGATATGCAGTTGGCTATGGGTTACATCAAGATGGGGAGCCCATTGAAGATGCAAGGGAACAAGTTCATGTGGCAATCAAAGACCTCAAAGCTTGTTGTTTGTTGTTGGGCACTGAAACTGAAGAACATGTGAGAATGCATGACTTGGTTCGTGATGTTGCTATTCAGATAGCATCATCAAAAGAATATGGATTCATGGTATTGGAGAAGTGGCCAACGAGTATTAAAAGCTTTGAAGGTTGTAAAACAATTTCGTTAATGGGCAATAAACTAGCAGAACTTCCTGAAGGATTGGTATGTCCACAGCTCAAAGTTCTATTATTAGAACTGGATGATGGTATGAATGTTCCAGATAAGTTTTTTGAAGGGATGAGAGAAATTGAAGTTCTGTCTCTGATGGGAGGGTGTTTGTCATTGCAATCACTTGGTGTTGATCAGGTGTGGATGCAAGGACCTCATTTGGTTGAGAAAGATGCAGAGACTTAAGATTCTTGTTTTTAAGTGGTGCTTATCCATTGAAGAATTACCTGATGAAATAGGAGAGCTCAAGGAGTTAAGGTTGTTGGATGTGACAGGTTGTCAAAGGCTAAGAAGGATCCCTGTGAATTTGATTGGAAGGTTGAAGAAGTTAGAAGAGCTGTTGATCGGGGATGGCAGCTTTGAGGGATGGGATGTTGTTGGATGTGACAGCACAGGAGGAATGAATGCAAGCCTAACAGAACTTAATTCGTTGTCTCAGTTAGCCGTATTATCATTGAGTATACCGAAGGTTGAATGCATTCCCAGAGATTTTGTTTTTCCAATTAGCTTGCGCAAATATGATATAATATTAGGGAATTGGTTTGTGGTAGCCAATTATGGATACCCAACCTCGACAAGATTAATTTTGGCTGGTACATCATTAAATGCGAAGACATTTGAGCAATTGTTTTTACATAAATTAGAATTTGTAAAAGCGAGGGGTTGTGGGGATGTTTCCACTCTGTTTCCAGCAAGATTGCGGGAAGGTTTAAAAAATCTGAAGGAGGTGATTGTTGACAGCTGTAAATCATTGGAAGAGGTATTTGAATTGGGTGAGGCTGATGAAGGAAGCAGTGAGGAGAAGGAGATGCCGCTGCTGTCATCTTTAACACTGTTACAGCTGTACAGGTTACCTGAGCTCAAATGCATATTTCCACACCAGAAATATCAGCTTCCAAAGTCTCCAAACTGACATTTATCTTCACACCGTCCCTCGCTTACAGTCTGCCAAAGCTAGAAAGCCTTCGCATAAGTGAATGCGGTGAATTGAAGCATATTATCAGAGAAGAGGATGGTGAAAGGGAAATAATTCCAGAGTCTCCTTGCTTCCCAGAATTAAAAAATATCAACATATCTTTCTGTGATAAACTGGAATATGTCTTCCCAGTCGCTTTGTCACGTAACAGAGATGGCATCATCAAGTTCCCTCAACTAAGAGAATTGTCTCTTTGGCTCAGATCAAATTACAGCTTTTTAGGTCCAAGGAATTTTGATGCTCAATTGCCTTTGCAAGAATTAACCATTCAAGGCCACGAAGAAGTGGGTAATTGGTTGGCACAGCTACAAGTACGTAATTTTAATTCAAATATTTATACATCATATAAATTTTGTGTTCAAATATTTAATTCAATTAAAATATCTTTAAAAATTTAGTAACTTTATAACTAAAATAAAAATATTATTAGGAGTTGTATTAACCTTTTTTCGCAAAAATCTAATTATTATTCATATAAATTGTAATTGTAATCTCTAAGAAGTATTTAATCCTGTTTTTTCTATTTTTTCCTCCTATTTATACATCATATAAATTGTTTTCATGAGAGTGAAAAAATATATTATTGTTCTCTGATAAGATTGGCCGCCCATGAACAGCAAAACGGCTTCTTACAAAGATTAGAATTTGTACATGTGGACAAATGTGGGGATGTTCGCGCTCCGTTTCCAGCAAAATTGCTGCGAGCTCTGAAAAATCTAAAGGAGTTGACTGTTCGCCGCTGTAAATCATTGGAAGAGGTATTTGAATTGGGTGAGGCTGATGAAGGAAGCAGTGAGGAGAAGGAGCTGCCGTTGCTGTCATCTTTAATAACGTTACAGCTGTCATGGTTACCTGAGCTCAAATGCATATGGAAGGGGCCCATCAAGCATGTCAGCTTCCAAAGTCTTGCTCATCTGTATTTGATTTCTCTCGACAAACTGACATTTATCTTCACACTGTCCCTCGCACAAAGTCTGCCAAAGCTAGAAGGCCTTTACATAAGAAATTGCGGTAAATTGAAGCATATTATCAGAGAAGAAGATGGTGAAAGGGAAATAATTCCACAGTCTCCTGGCTTCCCAAAATTAAAATCTATTTTCCTAGAAGACTGTGGAAAACTGGAATATGTCCTCCCTGTCTCTGTGTCTCCAAGCCTTCTGAACCTGGAAGAGATGCGGATTTTTAAAGCTCATAATTTAAAGCAAATATTTTACAGTGTAGAAGGAGATGCACTCACCAGAGATGGCATCATCAAGTTCCCTGAGCTAAGAAGACTGTCTCTTTCAAATTGCAGCTTTTTTGGTCCAAAGAATTTTGCTGCCCAATTGCCTTCTCTGCAAATTCTAGAAATTGATGGCCACAAAGACTTGGGAAATTTGTCTGCACAGCTCCAAGTACGTCCTTTATATTTCTCCAATAATTTTTTTTCCTTTTGAATTTAAATTGTCAACTTCAATACATGTTGATTTCTTCCTTTAAATTTCTGAAACTGAAGCAATTGATAAGTGGAGATAAATCCTTTAGCCATCCACTAAATTTTAAAGGAGTTGTGTAACTGTATCATTCCTTGTCTCTTGATACAGGGCTTAAGAAGCAAGAAATTAATTATTGAAATGAAACGATATCGAGATTTTTCAATCTTTATGCTTTCCAAGTTTGAGTGAAATTGAGGCGATTGCCATGTCTACTTATATCCTTTTGTTGATAAGTTTTTGGCTGAAGTATTGGGGACAGTTCGTTCATCTATTTACCAAAATTATACTTGGAAACATTATGCTTGGGATCCCTGCCTGACATGTTACCAAAATTATACTTGGAAACATCTATTTACCACTATATGTTACATATTCCAAAGTGCACAAAATTTATTAGGAATTCTATCTAACAAATTGGTATCCTTGTTTTCTTTTGATGCAGGGGTTGACAAATTTGGAAACATTTCGCTTGTACTCCCTGCCTGACATGAGGTTTATATGGAAGGGTCTCGTGCTGAGCAAATTGACTACTTTGGAGGTGTTCAAGTGTAAGAGACTGACACATGTATTCACATGTAGCATGATTGTAGTCTAGTTCAACTGGAAGTTCTCAAGATATTGTCCTGTGAGGAATTAGAGCAAATCATTGCTAAGGATGATGATAAAAACGACCAGATATTGTTAGGAGATCATCTCCAATCTTTATGCTTTCCCAATTTGTGTCAAATTGAGATTAGAGAATGCAACAAGTTGAAGAGCCTCTTCCCGGTAGCCATGGCTTCAGGTCTCCCGAAGCTCCGAATACTTAGAGTAAGTGAAGCCTCTCAATTATTGGGAGTCTTTGGGCAGGATGATCATGCTTCACCTGTCAACGTTGAGAAGGAGATGGTGCTTCCTAATCTGTGTGAAATTGAGATTAGAGAATGTAACAAGTTGAAGAGTCTCTTCCCAGTAGCCATGATTGTCAGTCTAGTTCAACTGAAAGTCCTAAAGATATTGTCCTGTGAGGAATTGGAGCAAATCATTGCTAGGGATAATGATGATGAAAAGGACCAGATATTGCCAGGAGGTCATCTTCAATCTTTATGCTTCCCCAATTTGCGTGAAATTGAGATTAGAGAATGCAACAAGTTGAAGAGCCTCTTCCCAGTAGCCATGGCTTCAGGTCTCCCAGAGCTCCGAATACTTACAGTTAAAAAATCCTCTCAATTATGGGGAGTATTTGGGCAGGAAGATCATGATTTACCTGTCAACGTTGAGAAGGAGATGGTGCTTCCTAATCTAAATGAGCTGTCGCTGGAACAATTATCAAGTATTGTCTATTTTAGTTTCGGATGCTGTGATTTCTTATTCCCTCGTTTGGAGAAGTTGAAGGTCCATCAATGTCCAAAGCTGACCACAAAATTTGCTACTACACCAGATGGTTCAATGAGCGCTCAATCAGAGGTACTGCTGATTTAACTTTATTTCTTGCCTCTCTTTTAGTGTGTTTGTTTCTTGTTTCGCTCAATAATAAGATTTACAAGTTAAAATGAGCATGCCATGCTTGAATTGGTTTACAGGTATCTGAAGTAGCTGAAGATTCAAGCATTAATAGAGAGTGGAACAGATATAACTGGTGGAAAGAAGATGGTGACAATAGGTGACTGAGACTTGATGCTGTACAATTTGTTCAAAAGTTTGATATCATGTTTTCCTAGCAGAACAATCTCATGTTGAATGGCTTTTTCGAGCAGATACTCTAAAATATATTAAATCAATTTACGAAAGTCGTATATGATATAACCTAAATTTAACTACTTCTTGAAATCTCCTTGTTGTAATATTAATTGTATATGCTTCATATTATATTTTAAATTAAAACATTTGTTATTCTTACCATAACAAATTTTAATGTGGGCGAGACTCAAGTTATTATGCATTGAACTATTCTCTTATTATGCAATCCTTTTATAGCATAAAAGTTTAACATGGTTCTTGGAATTTTTGTTTTTCAGATTTATTTAATTATGTAGTTTTAAATTTTTATGATTCAATCTTAAAACTTTATTTTTATTATATTTTTAGTTATTAAATGTTGAGAGGAGACAGGGAATGCGGTGAGAAAATAGAGAAAAGAGAGTATTTGACTAATGTCATAAAAAGACCTATTTAATATCAATGGATTCATCTTAAAGATGAGAGTTTCATTAAAATGATCTTATTTAATCATTCATGATTTTAAATAAATATTTAATTAATTTAAAAATAAAAAATCAATCCAAATCTAAATTAATTATCGAGTCATGATCTATTTTTTTCAGTAAGATAAAGAAAAAAAACTAAAATAAAACTCTAATCGTTAAATGAAATCCATTCACATTAAAAACAATAACTTTCATTACCAAAAAGTTATCATTCACTAACTTTCTTCCTTTTTTATAGTTTTTCAACAACTCTCTCTCTCTCTCTCTCTATCTTTTCTCAAATTTAAAAACTAAAATACAAATAAAATAAAATTTTGTACCAAAACGTTATATTTCTAAACTAAAAAAACCAAAAAAAAATTGTACCAAGGCTGAACATAAAGTTATTGTCAATGTTGTTGCCGAGATAAAATTGCTTAGTTCTTTTTCATATATATAGGTTTAGGGATTTCGATCTCTTCTCTTTCTTTTATGATGTGATAATCTCATAATGAATTTGGTTTTTCATGCTTGCATGAAGCATGTTGAAATCAACCTATACTTTGCCTCTTATGATCCAATCCCAATATGCTCATCAAACCTCTTTTGTTTACTCATTTGGCATTCCTTTGTTACAAGCAAGTGTTGGAACACTGGTAAATGTTATTTTTTAAAATATTTTTTATTTAGAAATATATTAAAATAATATATATATATTTAAAAAAAAATTATTTTTGATTTTAGAATATTAAAATGATCCAAAAACACATAAAAAATCAATTTAAAGTAAAAGAAATTTCAAAAAAAATATGCAAAACTCAAATTAAAGTGCGGGGCAAACACCCCCCAAACTAATGAGCTCCTGGATATTAGATGAACCTGTTACAATACCAACGTAATAAGCATACTAATATGTTGACAAAAGAAATATAAATGATCATGTAATGTATATAAATAAAACATAAATTTTCTATCGATTCCATAAGAATTTTAATAATAAACTTATAATTTACTTGTGAATCATATAAAACCCAATTAGATATCATTTTCATATCCTTAATTTTAATACTCTTATTTTCTTGCATGAACCGAGTGACTTTGTATAGTCCAACCTGGATATTTTTAGGCAATTATACTTTTTAATTTTCCCAAGTCATCCAAACATAAATACCCTTTAAGAATCGAGCCTTATCGATCGTTCCCAGGCGTCCCAACAATGACGTTAGTAGCTGAAACTAATCTTGTAATTCATTTTCCGGCAATCCTATCACCGATGCCATTAGCTGAAGCTAATCTTGTAATTTATTCCCCGACAATCCTATTATGGACGTCATTAGCCAAAGCTAATCTTGTTAATACGCCATACTTTATTTACATTGAACATAACATTATTGTAATTGCATTCATCAAGAAGACTTTAAATTGCATAAGCGTAAAGGGGAGAGGAAACCACGCACCTGCTCCACTTGTCTCGTGACCTCCTCTAATAGAAGATCCAATCATGATCGCTCCTCCTGAATCACAAAGAAGTCTTTGGTCATGATTCCTTCAAGCAAAATGTTATAAGCAATCCATATTCATTCATTACACATATAATAGTTTCTATGCATGTTCATTTCATCATTATAACATACACATATCAAGTATATTTTCATTTGTTTTTATAGATTTAGGGATTTCGACCACTACTCCTTTTTTTATGATGTGATAATCTTGGGGATATATATCTCATAATGAATTTGGTTTTTCATGCTTGCATGGAGGACGTTGAAATGACCTCTACTTTGTCTAATATGATAACTCACAAAGAGCTCCAAGTTTAGTTCATAGCCTTTGAGGATCAAATTCCAATATGCTCACCAAACCTCTTATGTTTACATGTCTTGCATTCCTTTGTTGTCAAAGGGTGTTTAGAGCAGCAGAAAAGTGGTAGACGTTGTTTTTCAACATGCTTTTTTATGTGAAAAATAATTAAAATAATTTTTTTTATTTTTTAAAATTAATTTTTGACTTTAGAATATCAAAATAATCTAAAAACATAAAAAAAATTCAATTTAAAGTATAATTTTTTTTTCAAAAATATATGCAAAACTCCAATTAAAATGCATGCGAACAACCCCTAATTAAATGTGGTGCCTTTTCCATAATCAACTTGTACTGAGGAATTTAGGTTAGGCCAACTGTAGTAGGTTCATTGAGCCCACATGACCGGCTACCTTAGTTTTCTGTAACATATTCATATTTTAAAGTACAAACTATGATTGTTAATACTTGCAAAAAAAATTTCAAAATAATAATAATTACTTTTCAAAATACTTTTTGAAAATATATAAAAATAATATTTTTTTATTTTAAAAAAATTATTTTTAACATTAACATATTAAAACGATGTAAAATAATTAATTTAAAGAAAAAAATCAATTTTTTTTAGTTATGTAACAAATGTACTAGCTTATTTTTATTTTTTAATGATTTTTTTATCTAAAAATCTTAACTGACTCATTGTTGTCTGCCTTATTAATACCAAAATTTAAACATAGAAATCATATTATTTGTTAGAATTAATATATAACTGTATAAGAACATAAATTTTGTGTTGAAATATTTAATTCAATTAAAATATATTTAAAATTTTATTAACTTTATAACTAAAATAAAATTTTAGTTACTATTTTTATTTTTTACATGAAACTAATTATTAGGAATTGTATTAACCTTCCACTTATCTCTAATTAAGAAAAAAAACTAAAACAATAATATGTAATTTCTAAAAAATATTTAATCCTATTTTTTCCTATTTATAATCATATAAATTGTTTTTATAAGAGTGAAGGGTTTAAAAAATATAATATTGTTCTTTGATCATATAGGGTTGCAATTGGACCAACATTTGAGTATCACAAGCAAAAGTGAAGTTTGTAAATTTTGAAGTCATATTTGAGATCTGAATTGAAGAGAAATGGGCTTAAATTAGCTAAAATTGAAAGAAATTGAGGTTCAAAGATGAGTTTGGAACAAATAATCAAGTTAGAAAATTAATTAAGAGCTTAATTGAAAAAACAAATTGAAATTAGAAGGCAATTTGGCTCAAAAAATGAAGAATTGAAGTACCAAAGCACGGAAATGGATAAAGCAGAGAATTTAGAGGACATATTCTGTCAGGGGTATAATTGAAAGAAAGTAAGAAGAAAAAGATGAAATTGACCTAGTTAAGAAAGATTCAAAGACGAATGACTGAAATGCAAAAAACACTTAAATACAGGGACTTATATGAAGATGGGCCTGATTTAATTAGAAAAGAAACCCTAAGGCCTAAAACGGCGTTGTTTCAAATTAATTGAAACGATGCATTTTGATTGAAAGAGGGGAGAATAAAAGATGAAGATTCAAAGGAAACAACGTCGTTTTGTTCATGTGCTCTGCAGATTTGTGGGCAAGGAGGACTGATCTTCGTGCAATATTAGGGCCTAATTTTGATCCCAGTTGATTCTCTTGGTGGCAAGAAAATGAGAGAAACATGTTCTATGATATGTTAGCTACAATCATGATACAAGAAATCAGGCTTTAACTCTCAGAATCCATTACAGATTTCATGCCAAACATGCTCACTCAATCAGCCTCCCTCCAAGACCAGCAGCCATCCTTTCCATTTTGATGCAAGATTTAGCTTTCAAAATCTGATCCTATCTCCACGAATCAAGCAAAGAGAAATCAATGGTCAGTAACTAAGTTGATTTGCAAGATTACCTCCAAAGATTGGATGCAAATAAAGTCGGTGATTTTTTTCGTTTATTAAAAGAAAAAACAGAGGAAGCACAAGAGGGGAAGGGCAGAAAAGAAGGGGGGAGACTCGAGAAAACTCGGGGGATTGGGGAAGGAAAAGACGGAGACAAAGAGTGGAATAGAAGAGGTTGGTGACAAGAAGAAGTGAAGAAAGACCGAAGCATCAGAAATTTTTCCTGCTGCTACAATAATAATAATAATAATATCAATATCGTTTTACCTCACACAAATAAGTGGGTAATCTCGACTTCATCTTCCATGAAAGTAAATAATTTCGTGTTTCTATTCAACTAGAATTCAATTACTCTTTTCTAGGACAAAAAAAATCTTTCTTGTAAAACAAAACCAACTATATATTTATTAATTAAGTTTATATATTGACGTTGCTTTCTCATTCATGTTCTACAAACAAAATAATTGATGAATTCTATTTCTATTTATGAAGGTCAACACTTTTTCATGGAAAAAGGTATTAGAAATTCATTTTCAAAGGCAAAACTAGAATTGCAGGGTCTTTGAGATCTCCCAAGAGTCCACACTTCAAAGCCCGCACTTTACAAAAACTAAATATACAAGCTTTTTCAACCTTTTTTTATATAAAAAATTTTCAATCTAAAAATCAAAATACTTGGACACATAATTGATATTTTATTAAAATATAACTAAAATTAATATATTTAAACTTATAATATTAGCATGCCCGTGATTATGTCCATCAACTTTATTTTTAAGAATAATTTTTTTTTAGAGTTTATTATAAATTCTATAAAAAAAATTACTAGATGAATAACATGTGAATGCAAATGTAATTGAGATTAGTTTATAACCCAAAAAAAATGTAATTATGTATTTTTCCTCTACTATATGTATATTACAATCCATGTATTACAATCTTTAAACGAAGATATAACACTTGCTAAGTTTAAATTAATTTGCTTATATGTGATGTTTGTGAATATATGAAATGGAGGTTTTGTAAAAATATTTTTATAAACTGATTTATCAAAGAAAATGATTTGAAATGAAATTGAAAATGGATAATGATTCATGTATGCTACGAATGCAATAGAAGTAGTGTGTGGTTGCGATTGCTTTTTAAAATACTTTTTCCTAAAAAATATATCAAAATAATTTTATTTTTTTTATTTTTTAAAAGTTATTTTTGATATCAGTACATCAAAATGATCTAAAAACATCAAAAAAATATTAATTTAAAGCAAAAAAAATAAAAAAAAATTAATTTTTTTCAAAAGCGCTTTTAAAACGCAAAAACAAACATGGCCTCCAGATAAGGCAAAAGACCGGGATAAACAAAAACCTGGTTGACCTGCTGGGTTGACCCATGACCCTGGCGACCTAGCAAAACTTGGTTGAGACCCGGTTTTTTTTTTTTCAAATATATTTTTTCTCCTAGCCAGTGACTCATCTTTTTTTAAAAAATATTTTTTAGTTGGTTATTAACCCTTTTCAAAGTTCACCATATAAATACTAAAAAAATGTTTTATTTTTTCAATGTGAGATTTGAAACCCTTTAGTATATATATTCTATCTTCACAAGAAAAAAGTTATTTTTTTCAATGTTTTTTAAATTTCATTATTTATAATATGTATAGCCTATATTCACATTGATTGCTTCTTAATTTTTTCATATAAAATATTAAAATTTTAAATATTTCTTTATTTTACGGGTTGTCCCGAGTCAACCCGTGTAACCTAGGACTCGGCTTCTTGACCGGGTCAACCTCCGAATCTGGTCTGATAACTATGAGGAATAGTAAACTAATAGTTTGGTTAAGGGTATAATATAATTGTAGCAATTTAATTTGAGAGTAAAGTAATGTTTATGAAATTGAATACCAAATGAAAACACATGCATTCGATGACTTCTATATATATACTAGATGTCATGCCCGCGCGATGCCGCGGGCTTGTGGCATGTTTGTGTTGTCGTGGATTTATGGAAAAAATAAATAAAAAATTATATGGAGAAAAACTGTTGCAATCCACAATGTTTTCAAAGAAAAAACTACAAAACTAAATTCTTAACCAGATTAATATTTAAAAAATAAAATGAACAAATAAAATTTTAGAAAAAATCATAAAAAAAATAAAAGGAAAAAAAACCATGCAGGGAAACACCATAGCAATCTATAGTGTTTCATGAGGAAATCTCCAGTTGTAATTCTCAACCAGCTCAATATTAAAAATAATCGATAAAGATAATTTTGAAAAAAATCAT
Source organism: Populus trichocarpa (assembly GCF_000002775.5). NCBI lineage: Eukaryota > Viridiplantae > Streptophyta > Magnoliopsida > Malpighiales > Salicaceae > Populus > Populus trichocarpa. The sequence continues at coordinate 45,762,434 of NC_037285.2, read as the reverse complement.
AACAACAAAAAAATCACGTGGGGGAATACTGTAGCAATCCACAGTGTTTTAAAGAAAAAAACTACGAAACGAAATTCTCAACCACTTCAATATGAAAAAAAAATTGACAAAGACAATTCTGGAAAAAAAATCATTAAAAAATAAAAAAAACATGTGGGGAAACATTGTAGCAATTCACATTGTTTGTTTTTTAAAAAACTACAAAGCTAAATTTTCAACTAGCTCCATATTAAAAAAATAAAATCAACAAAAACAATTCTGAAAAAAAATGCAAAAAATTGAAGGAAAAAAGAAGACAATTTTGAAAAAAAAAAGCAAAAAAAATGAAAAAAAAAACATGTGGGGAAAGTTAAAGCTAAATTCTTAACCAGCTCAATATTAAAAAAACAATTCGACAAAGATAATTTTGAAAAAAAACATGTGGGAAAACACTGTAGCAAAAAAAAATCATGTGGGGGAACATTGTAACAATCCACAGTGTTTTAAAGAAAAAAACTATGAAGCAAAATCGACAAAGATAATTTTGAAAAAAAAAATTCATAAAAAAAAACCTTGTAGGGAAACATTGTAGTAATCCATAATGTTTTACAGAAAAAAACTACAGAACTAAATTTTCAATCAATTCAATATTAAAAAAAATCGACAAAGATAATTTTGAAAAAAAACATAAAAACAAAAGGAATTAAAAAACAAAAAAAAAGAAGACAATCTTGGGAAAAAAAGAAAAAAAACATGTAAAGCCCAAAAAAAAGAAAGAAAAAAAAAGAAAACAATATGGGAAAAAAAAAGGAAAAAAAAATACAAAACAAAAAAAATGAACAAACAAAAAAAACAAAACAAATAAAAAACTAAAAAAAGGCATGTGATGTGGGGAAAGGTACAATACTTTTCCTTGGTTTTTAGAATATTAGTTTATATATATATATATATATATAGACACACACGGGGTGCATCTTTGACTGCCTAATATTTATAAAAACCACTCTGTTAAAAAAACAAATAGCCTCTCTTCATGTTTATTTTTTTTCTTCTTTTTTTTTATGTGTTTTGCTCCGGGAGGAGTAAAAAAATAAAAAAATAAATTAAATTAAGAAAAAAACTAACTAAAAAATTAAATCATACAAAAAATAAATTAAATTAATTAGAATATTTAAAAAAATATTCGGTTCGGTTCGGTTTTGGTTTTATAAACCTGAAACCAAACCGAACCGAAAAAAATAAAAAACCCAAACTGAAAAAACCTAAACTGAACCAAAATTAAACCCATTTGAAAGTAAAAAAAAAAACTCCAAAAAATAATATAGTTTTTTTATTTTTAATATAAAATAACTAAACCTAACCGAAATTGAATCAAACCGTATCAAAAATCAAATAGAACCAAAACCGGTCATTTGAGTTTTGATTTTTAATATAAAATAATATAACTAAACTGAATCGAAATAATTAATTTGAAACAGTTTTGGTTGAGTTTTAGTTTTATTTTTTATATTTTATAAAATTTTAATTTAGTTAGTTTTTATAAATAAAAACCAAATTGAAGAAAAAATAATTACCTACGTAACAACTACTCTGTTATCCTCTTTTTCATGCTAATTTTCAACTCCTATTTTACACAAGACAGGTCGCCACGTGACCTTACTTGCTTCCTTCTTTATCCCATTCGTTTCTTTCTCCTTCTTTCTTGCCGTGATTTCATCCCCTTCTTTTCTCTCCTTACTTGAGTGTGTGACACAGAGATGGTCATCATAGACAGTTACTTTTAATTGCTTGAGTTTGATCTGGTTTTCTCTTCTCTGTTGAGTTCGTTCCAGTAATTCTACTTCTTTGCAAGTCTTCTCCCTTGTTGATCTGTTTTTTTTTTTTAAAAAAAAAGAAAACTAAAAAAAACTTTGACCGATCATAGGTTAGGTTAATTATATATGTTTCTGGAAGCGAGCTGGTATCATCCATGGAGGCGTCTAAGTGATTACCCTGAACCTTTCATTCGTTTCTTTCTTGTACACATTTTTTTTTTTATTTGTTTGTCACTTTCTTTATATTACTACGCATATTATCTTAATTATGTCATCAAAATGCTTATACCTTGCCTCGTTGCTTTTGAAGCTGTATTCCATAAAGAGCTAAAGGCCTTCTCCTTTTCTTCCTCACGCTATTTCATTGATTGCCAGTGCTTTTTGAACATGTTCTTCCAAATTAAGTTAATAAAATTCCTTTTCTCATTCTCTCTGTAGTGACTCACTCTCACGTTTGGTATCCTTATTTCTCTGATTTTCAGACCGGTGGAAAATGGCTTTCGAAAGTGCTGGTGTATCCATTACATCTTAGATAGCGGGAGTCTTCGTGGAACCAGCAATAAAGCAGTTCCATTACATGTTCCGTTTCAACAATTTTGTTCAAGAGTTCGATGAACAAAAGCAGAACCTGGCTTTTGGCACTAGATCGTCTGCAAAATGCTGTCCAAGTTGCTGGAAGGAATGATGAAGAAATTGAGAAAGATGTCAAAAAGTGGCTGGAAGATGCAACCAAAGCAATCGTTCATGAAGATGTGAGTCATTTGGAAAATGAAATACGAAAAAATGACAAATGCTTTACTTGTTGTCCAAACTGCATGCGACAATTCGAGTTAAGCAAGGCACTGGCCAAGAAGTCGGAGACTTTCAGAAAACTTTTAGAAATGAGAGAAAAGTTTTAAACAGTGTCCCACAAAGCTCATCCTCAGCCCATAGAATTTCTTCCATCAAAGGAATTCATGCCCTCAGAATCGTCAGAAGAAGCTTTTGAACAGATTATGGAAGCTCTCAAAGATGACAAAGTCAATATCATCGGACTGTACGGCATGGGAGGCCAGGGTGGGTAAAACCCTGGTGAAAAGAGTAGGCACGATAGCCAGAGAGTTGCAGCTTTTTGATGAAGTTTTGATGGCTACGGTGTCGCAGAATCCAAATGTCATAGACATTCAGAACCGAATGGTTACGTCTGGATATTAAAGAAAAGAGTAAAGAAGGGAGAGCAGATCGATTAAGGTATAGACTGAAGGAAGAGGAGAAGATGCTTATAATCCTGGATGATGTTAGGAAAGTTATTGACTTCCAAGAGATAGGGATCCCATCTGCTGATGATCAAAGGGGCTGTAAAATTCTTCAAGGCATATGTTCTTCTATGGAGTGCCAGCAAAAGGTGTTTTTAAGAGTCTTATCTGAAGATGAAGCATTGGCTTTATTCAGAATCAATGCAGGTTTACGTGATGGGGACTCTACCTTGAACACAGTGGCAAGGGAGGTTGCGAGAGAAAGCCAAGGCTTGCCTATAGCACTTGTGACAGTGGGAAAGGCTCTAAGAGATAAATCTGAAGTTGAGTGGGAAGTAGCATTTAGACAGATAAAAAACTCTCAATTTCCGGACGTGGAACACATTGATGAACAAAGAACTGCATATGCATGTCTTAAGTTGAGCTATGATTATTTGAAGAGCAAGGAAATTAACCAAGTTATGTTTCTTGCTATGCTGTTTATTTCCAGAAGATTGCAACATTACAATAGAGGACTTGACGAGATACGCAGTTGGGTATGAGTTACATCAAGATGTGGAGTCCATTGGAGATGCAAGGAAACGAGTTTATGTGGAAGTAAAAAAACTCAAAGCTTGTTGTATGCTGTTAGTCACTGAAACTGAAGAACATGTGAAAATGCATGACTTGGTTCGTGATGTTGCAATTCAGATAGCGTCATCAAAAGAATATGGATTCATGGTAAAGGCTGGCATTGGGTTGAAGGAGTGGCCGATGAGTATCAAAAGCTTTGAAGCTTGTGAAACAATTTCGTTAACGGGCAATAAACTAACCGAACTTCCTGAAGGATTGGAATCACTTGAACTCTCAACGAAACTTCAATCGTTGGTGTTGAAGGAGTGGCCGATGAGATTTTGTTTTTCCCAGCTTGAAGGGATGACAGCAATTGAAGTCATTGCAATCACTTGAACTCTCAACGTAACTTCTATCGTTGATGTTGAAGGAGTGTAAATGTAAGGCTCAAATATGATATAGAGGTAGGGAACGGGTATGTGCTCAAATAATAATGAAAGGAAAACTTTAAACTATAATTTGGTATTATGACACATAGTTATTTTTTAAAAAATTATATAAAAACATATTAAAATATTATATATATATATATATATATTAAAATAAAAAATACTAAAAATATATTAATTAAATATTTTTAAATTAAATATAATTATAAATAGCAACACAGTTAAAAAAACAAACAGCCTCTCTCCCTATTTTTGTCCTCTGTTTATATGTTTTGATTCTGACAACTACTTTATTATCCTCTTCTTTCATCCTAATTTTCAAACTTTGTACAAGACTGGCTTGAGTTAGGGAATTGGCACGTGCCAGGAGGATACCCAACCTCGACAAGATTATATTTCGCCACATCCTTAAATGCGAAGACATTTGAGCAGTTGTTTCCCTACGGTGTCTCAAATTGCTTTTAGGAGATTAGATGGTTTAAAACATATATTATTGCCCTCTGATCAGATGACCACCCATGTTATCAGAGGAAAGGATGATGAAAGTGACATAAGAGATTGCGGTGAATTGAAGCATGTTATCGGAGGAAAGGATGATGAAAGTGAAATAATTGCAGAGTCTCCTTGCTTCTCAGAATTAAGAAGTCTCTCTCTATATGTCACTGTGGGAAACTGGATAGAGAAGGAGATGGGGATTTCTTATTCTGATAATTCAAAGCATATATTTTACTGTGGGAAATTTGTTTGCATAGCTCCAAGTACGTCCTTTATATTTCTCCAATAATCTTTTTCCTTTTTAATTTAAATTGTCAACTTCAATACACTGTGATATCTTCCTCCCGATTCCTAAAATTGAAGTAATTGATTAGTGGAGATAAATCCATTAGCCGGAATAAAATTTTGATAAGGGGTGTAAATCCCCAATTTTGTTACAAATTAGGGTTTATGTTAGAGTTAATGTAGAAAAGGAATAATGGTGTGTGGGTGAACTGATTTTATTTGAAATGAAATAAAAGAAAATTTTCAAATAGAATATGGTTTTTAGCTATGTATAGGGCCGGCCATGGGTGATAAGAACAATGACAGTTATAATTAACTTCTACAGCCACTTGGAAGATACAAGATTGTCCTCACTTATTGGATGCCAATTTCTCCTTATTGTCAACGTGTAAGACTGGAAGTTTGGCCTGCATAGAGTGCTTCCCTCTACTGGAACTCGCTTGATCTTTGTCAAACTCTATCACGCCCTTCTGCATGTCTTTACCTTGAATACTACTGTCACTTATCATAAGAACTTGCATCAAGTAAATTGGGTGCTCGTAATGTTAAACAAAAAAGGTTGTAATTAATGTAGTATATGATATATGAATATGGTGATGTTGTGCAGAATTTTAGTTTTCTTTAAAAGCGCTGATCACTGTATAATTTTTATTTTTCTCAAAACTTAATTCTATTTCACAGGTAGTGAAATAAGCAGTAGTAGCAGAGAAATAAAAAACTGGAAAGTAGAAGGAAGGAAATGATTATGTTTATGTCTCTTTTACTTTCGAAACAATGAAAGCAAAAGCATTAGTAGACCAAAGTAAGTTCGTCATCTAATTTCTCACCATAACCTTCACATTTCATCTTTCAGCCGTTTCTTTTCACACAAACTATCTCTGGACCGGCTGTTGATTTTGGATCATTTCCCAGTTGAGGATGAAAGACTACGGGAAAGAGGAGATTGGTTGTGGTGGGGATTGAAGCTGTGATTTGGGACCGGTTCAGGATCTTCTGCTGATAGGTTTATTCAGCAGACTTCAAGAGGTAAGAACCTGCTCTTATATCATGCAATTATATCATGCAAAGAAAAGGATAAAACCACAATAGCAAGACAAGAAGAAAGAACAATAGCTAGTAAAAAACTAGTTCTTTTATTTATTTATTTATTTATTTGTATAATGTAATGCGTCATCATAGACAATCACTTTTAATTGCTTGAGTTTGATCCTTTGTTGAGTTTGTTCCGGTAATTCTACTTCTTTGCATGTCTTTTCTTTTTTTTTTTCCCTTGTTGATCTGTTTTTTTTTTCATAAAAAAAAACTAAAAAAATCGTTGACCGATCATAGCTTAGATTAATTGTATTTGTTGTTGGAAGCGAGTTGGTATCATCCATGGAGGCTTCTAAGTTATTATCCTGAACCTTTCATTCATTTCTTTCTTTCCTAGGTGAGTACTTTTACACATTATTATTTTTTTATTTGCTTGTCACTATCTTTATATTACTACGCATATTATCTTAATTATGTCATCAAAATGCTTATACCTTGCCTTGTTGCTTTTGAAGCTGGGTTCCATACAGAGCTAAAGGCCTTCTCCTTTTCTTCCCCCCGCTATTTTATTGAGTACTCAGTACCTCACTTGCCTTTCGCACATATTTTGCCAAATTAAGGTAATAAAATTCCTAATCTCAATCTCTCTATGCCTATTTTACTTGTAGTGACTCACTCTCACGTTTGGTATCCTTATTCCTCTGATTTCAGACTGGTGGAAAATGGCGATCGAAAGTGCTGCTGGATCCATTGTATCTAAGATAGCGGGATTCTTGGTGGAACCAGTAGGAGGGCAGTTAGCGGGATTCTTGGCGGAACCAGTAGGAAGGCAGTTCCGTTACATGTTCTGTTTCAACAATTCTGTTAAAGAATTCAAAGAACAAAAGGAGAACCTTGCTTTAGCACTAGATGGTCTGCAAAAAGATTTGGAAAATGCTGAATGGAATGCTGAAGAAATTAAGAAAGATGTCAAAAAGTGGCTGGAAGATGCAAACATCAAAATTGAAGATGTGAAGGCTATGGAAAATGAAATAGGAAAAAATGGAAATTGCTTTACTTGGTGTCCAAACTGCATGCGACAATTCAAGTTAAGCAAGGCACTGGCCAAGAAGTCGGAGACTTTCATAAAACTTGAAGAAATTAGTGCAGCCCATAGAATTTCTTCCATCAAAGGAATTCATGCCCTCAGAATCATCAAAAGAAGCTTTGGAACAGATCATGAAAGCTCTCAAAGATGACAACGTCAATATGATTGGACCGTATGGCATGGGAGGGGTGGGTAAAACCACCCTGGTAAAAGAAGTAGGCAGGAGAGCCAAAGAGTTGCAGCTTTTTCCTGAAGTTTTGATGCCTACGGTGTCCCGGAATCCAAATGTCACAGACATCCAGGATCAAATGGCAGATAAGTTACGTCTGGATATTAAAGAAAATAGCAGAGAAGGGAGAGCAGATCGATTAAGGCATAGACTGAAGGAAGTGGAGAAGATGCTTATAATCCTAGATGATGTTTGGAAAAATATTGACTTGAAAGAGATATGGATCCCATTTGGTGATTATCACAGGGGTTGTAAAATTCTTCTAACAACATGTCCTCCAGGCATATGTTCTTCTATGGAGTGCCAGCAAAAAGTGTTTTTAAGAGTCTTATCTAAAGATGAAGCATTGGTTTTATTCAGAATCAATGCAGGTTATACGTGATGGGGACTCTACCTTGAACACAGTGGCAAGGGAGGTTGCGAGAGAATGCCACGGCTTGCCTATAGCAATTGTGACAGTGGGAAGGGCTCTAAGAGGTAAATCTGCAGTTCAGTGGAAAGTAGCGTCTATACAGCTCAGAATCTCAATTTGCGCATATGGAACAAATTGACGAACAAAATAATGCATATGCTGTGTGAATAAGGGTATCTGCTTGTTTACCCATGTAATGTAATGTTGCGTGTTTAGTCATTACTGTGCGAACCTCAAAAAATAAGACTCTGTGCTTGTTATGATTTCTTATTCCCTCATTTAGAGAAGTTGAAGGTGTTTGAATGCCCAAAGCTGATCACAAAATCTGCTACTAAACCAAATGGTTCAATAATAAGAGCTCAATCAGAGGTGCTCCTGAATTGTCCTGATTTCTTGCTTCTCTTTTTGTGTGTTTGTTTCTTGTTTCGCTCAATAATAAGATTTAGAAGTTAAAATGTGTATGCCATGCTTGAATTGGTTTACAGGTATCTGAAGTAGCTGAGGATTCAAGCACTAGTTGCTCTGCACCAATTAGCACTTATAGAACATGGACCTGAAATAATGGTTGGGAAGAAGGAGAAGGAGATGAAGGAAGATGATGGTGATGATGATGATGATGGGTCTGATGATTAGTTTGGCTTTGGAATTTGAAAAACATGCTAAACAGGTAATATGGCTGCAATTATTTGTCTGCTCTCCTTTTCCTCCTTCTTTTAATGGTTCAATTAAATCAACGTATGTGATATCCATGGATGGTCTTTGTTCTTCATGTTTGCATCAGACAAGGTTGGTTACCTTTTACATGATCAACTCTACCTTAGGTGATTTTACGGAGATTCATGTCTTTGAGCTGTTGTGGTGCTGCGAATATGTTTTTGATTGGTGGGAAGTAATTCCAACTGTTTCATTGGCAATGGGATACAAATTGGCTTCACATTGTAACAGTCTTATTTACCAAAAGAAGATTTCGACTTATCTATGTATGTGTTTGCTATGTGAACTTCCCAAAAATAAGTGTGTGTGTGTGTTGGCCCATTTGAGTTTCTTTTGAAGTGTCTGAATCTTCAAAAACAAAGGCATAATGTTTACAGTTTAATGTGTGGACTTTCATTCTCCCTTCAGCTAAAATTAATTTCTCTCCGACTTGGGTATTTGCTGCATCAGCATGTTTTCTCTGTAGTTTGATGCTCTGTTTCTATTTCATATCAGATAGAAGAACAATTGCATGTTTTCCTAGCAGAATCCCTTGTTGAATGGTTTTTCCAAGCAGATACCTTGTTTTCATTAAAGAGAAAACAGAGAAATTTTTCCTTTTCTTTTGTTTCCACTTTTTTTCACGTTGTTGTGTTGCATGTGAAGCTGTTTTCAATGGCTAAGAGTAGCTTCCCGTTAGCTAGCTTCTTTCTAAGCATATTGTTGTGGTGTCAGAAATTAATAATTTTTTTAATATGATTTTTTAATTAATTTTTTTTTATTTTAAGTGTTAATCTTAAGTTTAGCTCATTTTTTATTTGATAAATCCAAATGTAACTTGGACTATTGGTAAAAATATAGGTCAACCTAAGTAAATCAAGCTTGAAATTTTTTATTGTTTAATATTGAGATATTGATATATAAGATCACACACAGTCAACCCAGGATAAATGCTAAATTTGCGACTTGAATCATGGAAAAAGGACTAGAACATGTTAACTCAATTGGGCAGCTATCTATTTCTTTTTATATGTACAGGCATTAAATTTATGGATCAATGGAAGAGATTTGGTCGCATCATACCAAAATAACAACTTAAAATGACCATAATTTTTTATCCAATTGTTAGATCATGTTCAAATTCTTACATGAACCTTCAAATCTTTAGATATAAAAAATCTTGATAAGGCCCCTGATTTTGATAGTTTTTTGTGATTTTCCATGTTTTTTTGTTTATTTATTTCTTGTTTATTTTGGATGTTATGCATCTTTTCTTTGTAATTTTGGGTTTTTGTTTTTGTTTTCTAGTTGAGGTAGGATTTCTGGCCTATTTAAGGCTTTGTAAACTTTCTAAAACGGTAGACTTTATTATTATTAATTTAGAGAAAATAAACTTGTAAATTTAAAAGTTCATATCTGCAACTCATTTTCACTCGTTAAAAATTTTTTGTATTTTAATTATTATGTTTTTAGCTTCTGACTGCATCAAAAAAATTTGCACGACAAAGCTCAAACCTAAAAATATGATGTTTTTTTAACTATAGAAGACAATATAGAGAAAATCGAAACAAAATACCATGACCAATTACAAAACATGTTAATAGAAAAGGTCGAAATAAAAAAAAATAAGGTTGATTTTGTTTTTTAAAAAAATTGCACTATGTGAATCTATAGTGTAATTGTCAAAGGACCATCGCAAGCTGTTAGGTGAGGCTCTAAGATATGATCTATATTATTCTTTAACATACCTCCTCAAGTGAAAGCTCTTTGACCTTGAAACTTACATAAGTTCACATTACCTTGTGTTTAATTTTTATTAAATAAATGAGGATGGTGAGATTCAAACTCGTGACTAAGCTTAAGTTGTTAAGTAAGGTCTCAAGATATAATTTATATTATTCTCTAAGAGTAATTAAGTATGCACCAACAGTAACAACAACAATAGTGGATTGCCTAGGACAACTAGATTTTGTTAATGCTCAAAACATTTTTTTAGAACATTTTCTTTGACACAATAAACTTGAGTTTCACTAAAATTAGATTTTCTATGCAAGATTGTCCATTCCATTCTGTTTAGCATAAAATAAACAGTATATCTCATATTAATTTTTTTTTAAAGAACAAAGTAGGATAAATTTCATCTCATTTAGAATCTAAGCTCATTTTGAATTTCTTTCCCATATTCTAGCCAAGTTGTTTTGAGTTTTTTCCATCCGTTCTGTTCCAGATTAACTTATAATTGGTGTTGTTTTGAGTTAGGGATAAAAATCCATAATTCTCAAAACAGGTATTCATGGGCAGATCTTCATCTCTCTTTTCCCGTTACCCATTTCCCCTCTTCCCCTCTTTCCTTTATCGAATCAATTTCATAACTAATTTGGGTTGCTTTTGTGGCAGTTTGAATGATTTACACAGCTATTGATAACTTTTACTTAACTGGTAAGAGCTATGGTTAAACTATAAGGTAAAAGATTCTAGTATATAATTTATATTATTTTTTAATAAGTTTGATGCTCTGTTTCTATTGCATATGCTAATGTGGTTTTGGAAATGGGCCTGGCAAAGCAGCATGAGATCTTGAATAAATGTTTTTGCGATGACTGAGACTTGACGTTGTATTATTTGTTCAAATAGCATAACAATGTCATGTTTTCCTATAAGAACCCCTTGTTGAATGGTTTTGCTAGAGAGTCTAAATACTCTATCCTATAAATGTTCCTCTAAATGTTCCTCTAAATGTTAGAGAGTCTAAATACTCTATCCTCTAAATGTTTCTTTGTTACCATCTCATTTTAGGCCATGTTTGTTTCCTGAAAAGTGATGGTTTCCGGGAAACCACTTTCTAAACTTTTCTGTGTTTGTTTACCATTAAAAAAGTTGGTCAACAGAAAACACTTTTCAGTCAAAAGAAAATTTGACTCGGTTTCCAGGAAAGTATTTTCCTGGAAAATTTAGACGGAAAATATTTTCCGGAAGTTATGAAAAATTTAGAAATGTCATATTATTTGCTGATATCAAATTTGATCCTCAAACTTTTAATTGCTATATATATTTTGTTTTGAATATTTATTTTTTAATTTCATCTCTTAAAATTTAATTTTTATATTAACTTTGGTCCTTATTTTCATAATTGTTATTTGTTTTTTTCTTATCATTTTCTTATTGAAATTTTTTATCTATCAAATTTGGTCCTCATTCTTTTGATTGTTACTTATTTTATTTGAAATAATTTATGAAATGTTAATTATTATTATTTTAATTTCTTCATCTTTCATTTTTATTTTATTTTTTAGATTTGATTTCTATTATTTTGATTATTATTTATTTTATTTGAGATAATTTATGAAATTATATTTTTTTTCAATTTCATCCTCATTCAACTTTTTAATTTGTAAGATTTGTTCCTCATTATTTTAATAAACTTAAGAAAATAAAATATTAATAAGTTATTTTTCAGCTCATTTTGCATGACATAACCAAACACTGGAAAGTGTTTTCCAACTTATTTTTCATTATACTACCAAACATCGTAAAATAATTCACTTTCCTGGAATTCACTTTCCAAAAATTTTGTGTTCTTTAATTATTGTTTCTTTTAACTTCCGTCTGCATTAAAAAGATTTGCAAGATCAAGCCCAAACCCAAAGACATAATGTTTTATAAATACAGAAGGACAATATAGAGAAAATAGAAACAAAATACCAAGGCCAATTGCAAAGCATGCTAACAGAAAAGGTTCAAATAAAAAAAATAACAATGATTAGTTGAATTTCTTGCTCAAATTTGAGCCAAGTTGTTTCGATTTTTTTCCATCCGTTCTGTTCCAGATTTTTTTTTTTTATGAACTTGTAATTGGTGCCGTTTTGAGTTGGGGATAAAAATCCATAATTCTCAAAACAGGTAACCATGCACAGATCTTCACCTCTCTTTAATTTCCCGTTACCCATTTCCCCTCTTCCCATCTTTCCTTTATCAAATCCAATTCATAACTGGTAATGAGCTACAAAGTTGGGTCTGCTTTAGGGTTCCATGACTATGATGCTAATTCCAAGTTTGAAGTCCTTTCTTTCATCCAGATTAGCTGGCTCAATGCAATTAGGGAATGGCAAGAGGAGTTTGTTGGCAATAGGAACTGTAGGGAATTTGTAGAGACCATTACCAGAGATCTGCTCGGTGGTTGTGTCTTTGTGTTTTCACCAAGAGGAGAGGTAAAATTATGTATTAATTTGCACTGATAAAATGTTTTCGGTAAGAAATTGTGAATCCACATATTAGTTGTGTGATTGACTATGTTTATATGAAACTCAATGAGGTTGGTAATAAGAGAGAAAGTATCAAATGAGGAGCATGGATTTTTAGGAAAATGTTGAGGAATTGACAATGGAATCTACTTTTATTAGACTATGTGTGAAATATTCAGTTTTTCATAATGTTGCTTTGCAATAGAATCAGTTGTTTATAGAAATCCCACTAATATGTAGTCTGAGAGACTTTGTCTTGAGTTTCGAAGTAGAATTTCTTGAACTTTCATCATGGAATGGAGGCAATGCAGGTTCCTATTATGTCATCATGTAGCTTTGCGTTTCTTGAGTTTCTTCTCAAGAACTGTTCATTGTAGATGCACCTGTGATAACTGGATGATGGTGGGGGGGATTTATTAGTCAGTGTGTTAATTTATTGAAGTATCTAGATTTCTGCTGTTAATTTTCTCTGTTATATATCAGAGGTTACCACTTTCCTTCTACTTTGAGTTGCCCCACCCACATGTCTGAGAGTTCGTATAAAGCTACAAGTTTTGCATAAATATTATCAGTGATTAGTTGTTAGTGTTAGATAGCTAGTCAATAATGTTTTATAAATTGATTTAATGGTTAAATAAGAACTCTGTAGATGCTAGAACTAGTTGTAATAGATCACTAACATGTAATGATAATTGGCAACGACTCTTGCCAACGAGAAACAATAGCTAGTCAAGAACAGTCAATTAATGGTCTTATTACAAGTATAATATGGTCGCAGTAAAGATCAGGGGTGTAGTTTAACTGGTCAGTCATTGAGTTTGCTTTCCAGAGATTATTAGTTCGAGTCCCACAAACTTCATAGTTATTGGAGACTTACATGTTCGTTAACTTCAGGGTCTCTTGAGATTATTTGAGGTACACAAGCTCGTCCGAACACTATATTAATCTAAAAAAATCATGTTCATGGAATTAAATACCAAATGAAAACATGCAGTATGACTTATTTTATCGCATGTGTTTATAAATTATGAATTATAAAAAAATTTGTTTTCAGAGTTGTTTTAAAGGCTTATTTTATTATTGTCATATATACGGTGTATCTATCTGAGACCACCTACTATTGTCTTTTTCTTCGTCTCCCACTTGTTCCCGTTTTGTCTTTTAAAAAATCTAATGCTCCACTACTTTCGGTGGAGTTTAGAGATTTGTTTTTTCGCAACCGTCAACTCTGCTACAGTTGCCGTTGGGAACCAAGGATTCCTTACCAAGGAGATAACATTTTTAAAAAGAAAAAGGCAAAAAACAAATAATAAAAAACTACAACTATATCAAAAGATGAGATTACTTTGTTTATTTAATTTGTCTCTGCTTGTCCAAAAAATAAAAAATAAAAAGTTCTGGTTTATAGCCAAATAAAATTTAATAAAAAAACTCAACATTAATAAAATATAAAATTAAAAAATTATATATAAAAAAAGTAAAAAAATTTAAAATGACCAATAAAAAGAATTTAATTTATAATTATAAATTATATGACATAACATTTTTAAAAGAGGGCAAAAAAAAAAACTACAACCATGTCATGGTGAATCTTGGACCACGTATCAAAAGATGAGATTACTTTGTTTTTTTATATATTATAAAAAAAAATATAAAATTTAATTTATAATTAATTCAATATTGACAAATAAAATTTAATAAAAAAGCTCAACATTAAAAAATAAAATTAATACACGTCCTTCTGCTTGTCTTCACCCTGAATACTGTCACTTTGATTATAAGAACTTGCATCAAGTAAATTGGTTAAGAAAAACTTATTGCATTGAATTAAAATGGAATAATATTGGAAATAATGAGTAGTAGCAGAGAAATCAACAAGGCATTTCTGTTTGTTCAAGCTTCTGGGTTTCCTGTGCATAAACAATTCATAATTAAAAGAAGCTTAGCTTTCGGCCTAGCTTCCAACCTGAGCTAGAACGGAGACTCGAATCTTTCGATATCTTCATCAACAAACTGATCATGGAAGACCACCATATCAAAAGATGAGACATTGCTTCTTTTTGTTGTCTTTTAAAAAGTCTAATGCTCCACTAATTTCCTCACCCAAAGGCATAAGATTTTAAAAAGAAAGGAAAAGAAAAACTGGCCCCCCTAAGCACCATCCCGTTTGCAGTCCGTTACAAAGAAGTGGAAAGTAAAAGGAAGGAAATGATTATGTTTATGTCTCTTCTACTTTCGAAACAATGAAAGCAAAAGCATTAGTAGGACAAAGTAAGTTTGTCATCTAAGGATAAAACTCAAGCACCTAAAAGTAATTTTCTATGATGATCATCTTTGTGTCACACACTCGGGTAATATGATTGACCTATTACAATTTTTTTTAAAAAAAAAATACTAAAAGAACTATGTTTTTTATGGCAACCAGTGCGGTTATGTTATTTCATCGAGTTTCTTTGCTCTTGAGTTGTTGTGCTTGCTCTCGAATATGCATTGTGTAGGAATTACATTACAGAAAAATTATGGGTTGATTGTTACGGGTAATGAGTTATTTAGTTGATTTTGAAAGATTTTAGATAAAAATAATGATTTTGAGTTATGGTTTATGTAAATGGTGAATTTAAGTTAGAAATCTTGATATATCAGTAGGTTATCTGTGTAAATTCTGGGTTTGAGGTTGAAGATTATAAAATTTCAGCTTGGTCCCTCAATTTATGAAAATTACAGTTTAGTCCTTGAACTTTGAAACAATTACAGATTGGTCCCTGGAGCATAATCCGAGATTCTGGACAGAATTAAAGATGAATTATGGGCAGAATTCCAGTATAGTTATGAATTTATGACATTTTCACTTTGGTCCTCCAATTTGATGAAATTACAATTTGACCCTAGAAATTTGATAAAATTCCAGAGTGGTCCTTGGAGCATAATTTGAGATTCTGGGCAAAATTGAGGATGAATTATGGGCAGAATTCTAGTATAGTTATGAATTTTTGACATTTTTAGTTTGGTCTTCCAATTTGATAAAATTATAATTTGACCCCTAAAAATATGATAAAATTCCAGATTGGTCCCTAGCTTTAATATTAGCCTTTTCAGATTGGTTTGATGAATAATTGATGGTTATTTAGTGAATTATTATCAAGTCTCATTATTTGTTTTATTATGAATTAGATTTCTGGAAAACCATTTACTTTTTTGGTTTTTGGGAAAAATAACTAGTTTAGTTAAAAATAATATATAGGGTTATAAAATAGACCCTTAGTTAAGTGTATTAAATAGGTTGTATGTTCTTTTCGAGTCATTTTATAATGTCTCTTTTGTATTTAGATAATCTTGATATTCTACATGCGGAATATCAGTAGTATTTTCTTCGGTATTTGCTTTCGAGTTCTGTTTACTTTTAAGTCAAATGAGTGTATAATTTTTCATATGCATGAGAAATAATATAAATATTTGAGCTGTTAATATCAATTGGATCGTGCTTCTTGATAATATATATGTTGATTATTATCTTTGTTATGATAAAACATGATCAATTGTTGAATTTGAATTCTTGATATAAGCCAATATATACTTCTAAATTGACTTCTGAATTGATAGTTTTTTATTTTATTAATGTCATGAGTTGGGCCTTGAGATATGAATTTGTTTGTTTGATTATGATATGAACTTATGGTATGCCCGTTAGAATGCTCATGCTAATAGGGTAGTGTTAGTCTTAGTGCACATCGTATTTGAAACCCTAGTTGGTCTAGGGAGTCATCAACCTGTGTGAACTGATCATCCTATAGTACGGAGCCTCATGCTCATTGTATTTTTATTTTCTAACGAGTTTTACCTTACGATATCTTTGTTATGGCCTATTTGAGAAACCTTCCTATAAGAATCTAAAGCCATAATTGTATATATATTTCTTATTGTTGTATTACCTTGTGTATGTATATTGAACGTTATCTACTCACTGATTTTGTGAACTCACCCTCTCATTAATTATCTTTCTCAAGCTTATAGCTTGTTAGCAAATCATTTTTGTTGGACCTTCAAAACCTGTATTTTTTGTTGTAATTTGTATTTTTTCTTTATATCTAGTTAGTGTTCCACAACTACGAAATTGTATTAAGTCTTGTATTAGGATAATCAAATTTTATTATGAAGTTAGGGTTTCAACAAGAATAATAACCTATTGTTATTAGGTTTTTTCATATTGATTATAATAATTTTCAGTACTTTATTTATTGAGTTTTTAATTAAAACTTGCTTCTACGAGCAAAATAACCTTGCCCCAATGGTAATGTCTTGCAACCATGATGGAAGCTCAGCACAAGAAGATACCTTAATTGTTGATTGTACATAAAAACACCTCTCTGGCTATTGTAAATGCATTGCCCACGTTTGTACTAGATAATTAATTCACTACTATCTCTTTCTATATTCTCCTTTTGGTACTAGATCCAGAATAAGCACCAGTACCAGATTCAACAATCTTTGAATGTTGGAACAGCATAAGTGTCTCGTTAACAACTGTTTGCATTCCTTCAACGATGAGAGTCGTTTTTGGTATAAGCACGGTCTAGTCTCTAATGCTCTTAACTTTCACTGAAATTAGGCCTTTAAGTTCAAAATTGCGTTGTTATTTTTTTATTCTCATTTCCTTCCTTTTTTTCATTTCACTCTTTTTCTTTCTAAAGCTGGTTAGACCTTCTATATTAAGCTCTTGAACCTTCATAATAGAGTCTATTAACAAATTATTTCCCCATGTTTTTCCTCTCTTTTTCTGTCATTTTCTCCTCCTCTCCAGCTCTAATTTTCAAGAGTATTTATAGGGTTTT
This sequence comes from Populus trichocarpa, assembly GCF_000002775.5. NCBI lineage: Eukaryota > Viridiplantae > Streptophyta > Magnoliopsida > Malpighiales > Salicaceae > Populus > Populus trichocarpa. The sequence goes on along the minus strand of NC_037285.2, from coordinate 45,745,102 downwards.
TCTAGGTTTTTTTATGGATCCCCTCAAAGATTGATGAAAGTTTAACCATTTGATCAAAGTAAAAGGTTCTGGACAAAAGCTAACAGCTAAAAGTTCTTGTACTAAACTGGTTTTGCAATGGTGGTTTTGGTTTTAAGGGTACTTGGTGGTTTTGTTAGACTTAGAGAGCAGAGAGTTATTTCTAACCTTTTGATCTTGAGAAAGAGGTTTTAAAGTCATTGATAAAAACTCTCTAAGAAGGTTTTAAGTATGAACACAAGAAAAAAATGGGTGGTACCAAAATGCAATGTTGAAAAATTATAGGGACTGGTTACTTAATAGCTTAAAAAAAGTGTGTTAGTGGTTGTTTTTTAAAGTATTTTTTTGTTTAGAAATATATCAAAATAATATGAAAATATAAAAAAATAATTTAAAGTAAAAAATTAATGTTTTTCAAAAATACTAAAAGAAAGAAGCAAAGACAAACGGGCTATTTCTCTCCTTATTCGCTGCCGTGATTTCAGGTCCTCCTTCCCTGCCTTATTTGGAAGAGCATGAAAATAATATAAAAAAAAGCAATCAAACGAGCATGACCTGCAATCCCATAGAGCAATTTTAAGAATATAATACATGTATATGATGGGAGTAGGTTTTAGAAGACAAAACAGAGAACGACATTAATGAATTGAAAAAGGCTGTATAGTCTGACATATATTCCTTCCCAGGAGTAGGTAAGGGGTAGCTTCGTTTGTGTCACGCCTCTTTAATAATACTTTTACCCTTTGGCACTTCGCATGCTGACACATTCCCAACCTGTTACTGCCATGTTCATTGATTATAGTTTTGCTGATATTATTTAAGTTTTTCCAGGTTTCTAGTGGGTAGAAGTATCTCGGAAAATAGCGTGAAGGAGTTTTCGTTGAAACTGCATGTCATAAGAAGCTTCTTTAATGTCTTTTCCTTCAGAATCTTGAAGAACAGTTTTAAGATTGTTCATGAGAAATCAAGAGATTTTCTTTTACTGTGGAATGAAAAAAAATACATCAACGCAAATATATAGATTAAAAGGGTTAGTTAAATAGATAAAACATTGTTATTAAACTTGACTTGAACAATCCGTCAGCTTGCTCGGGTTGGGTATAAAAAAAAAGTTAACCCAACATTAATATAGGTTGACCCAATTGATTTGATGATGAATTGATTTGTAATCTAGTCAAAACCTGATAAGATTTCTAATTGATATTTTTGGTCTTTTCAAAACAACATGTTTTGATCATTTAGAAGAAATTATTGATTTGAATCCTTCTAGGTTAATACACTAGACTCAAAACATGTTGTGCTGCTCGTTTCTTTTTATTTTCTTGGAAACCATACAGAAAGTTCTTGGATCTGTTGATTGTTTTCTAGCTATTTGTCTTTTTTTCTCATTCACTCGGTTTCTTTGGGTGATGACTAGTTGTTTTTCGCCAAATAATAAACTCTTTTTTCTAAATGTTTGCAAAAAAAAAATTCTGTTTATAATAATTTTGTCAGATGTCATGGATATGATCATGACTAGGGAAATTTGTAATAATTTTTCTTTCGCAAAAATCTTCCAAAACATTGAGAATGACTAAATTATTAGGTTCTGTTTGCCTATTTTCATCATGTCCTAATTCCAGAAGAAGGTAATATCATGATAAATAACCACATGCGGTTATGAAGGTCTATCTATCTCTTAAAACTTGAAAAATAAAGCCATGAGAGTGAGATTTGAGCCCCGTTTATTTAAAGTAGTTTCTTTTAAAAGGTAGTTTTTATAGAAAATAAATTCTTACAAAGTAAGTTATTTATTTATATTTAATAGTGTTAAGAAAAATAAATTAAAAAATATGTTAAAAAATAATTTCAAATGTTTGTTCATGTCATAAAAAATAAATTGAAAAATAACTTATTAATATTTGAGTTTTTCTCTTCAAGTTTATTATAAAAATAAAAAATAAAGATAATGAAATTAAAAAAGAAATTTAATTTTATAAATTATTTTAAATAAAATAAATAAAAATCAAAATAATAAAAATCAAATCTAGCATATAAAAAAATTAAAAAATACTTGTCCTTAAAATAATCAAAATAACTTATATTTTCAAGAGAAGTACAACATGATTTTATTTGTCCTTAAAATATTTGACCATATACAAATTAAACACTTAATTCTTTTTTCTTCTTTTTAATATTTTTGTCTTTTTTATTTTAACATTAAAAGAAAACATACATAAAAGAAAATACAAACACACACACACACTAACATCACATTTTCACCTTTTTTTTTAATTTTAACATTAAAAGAAAACATACATAAAAAAAACACAAACACACACACACTAACATCACTTTTTTTTATTATGCTCAACTCACGTATCATTTTGACATGTTTCAAAATAACAAAAATTTAAAATGTATCAAATACAATTCAAAAATTACAAAATAAGCCCCCAGAAACTACAGGATCAGTGGAAAGCCTTCTGGAATCTGCCAAAATAATGACGGCGCATTTGCTCCATGCAGCGCCACTGCTAGCAATGCCCGGAAATGGGTCAGGGGCCAGCTTAGTGGAGATCGTGGAAATGGGGACCCTAGTGATGGAGGGGCTGAAGGTTTAAGAAGGAGCCAAAGGGAACCAAAACTGGGGGAAGCGGCGGCCAGCCTTTTTTGCAAAGGGAGGGAGGCAGTCGGTTGGCTTGGGAGAAATAATTTATGTTTAGGTTTATTTTTTGTTGCCCTAAATTTCTCTGTCTTAAAATTGTTCCCCTATGAAATTTTTCTCCTCTTTTTGCGTGTGTTGTGACCTCTATTTATAGGCAAAGTGGCTTGGTCCCCAAAACACATTGGTTCCTCAACTTCTTTATTTTTTGTCAATTTTAAATTATTTTTTTTTTTTGTATTTTTGAAAGCAAGCAATATCAATGTTGACCCAACAAGAAAAATCAGTGATTGTAAAATTAACGCATTAAAAGTTGAACATGTTCAAAATACCTTTGAAAATTTAAATTCTTCTGAGATGACATTGAAAATGCTAGAAACGATGCAAACATATCAAAAATGTATTTTTTGGGGTTTTCATTGTTTTTTTGCTTTTTTAGGTTTTTTTTTAAAATTTATCAAAAACATGGGTCAAAATTGGGTAGCAACAAACTACAACAATGAACAGTAAACGAGAATTTTGTAATGAAATTAAGTACAATGATACATGATGAGTTTGTCATAGTACTTACATATGTTCTGAACCACCTGGAAAATTGTTCATCTTGTAATTGAAGGGATTCCGTCAGTTGTGAGTTAGTAAATATTGTCAACATTGCCTACGAGGTTTTCAAAAATGTACAAATTTGTGATATTACAATAGATAAATAGTCCATTTACAACAAAGTTTAAGTAGTATATATACTAACTAAATAAAAGGTCTCAGTTCATTGCAGTTAAATAACACATAATTATGTGCTTGTTTGAATTCTATTTTAAAGAAATATGTTCCCCATACAACATTTTTAGATGTGGGTCATCCAGGATTGGAGAATATTGACAAGTTTGAACTTGAAGGCACTTGACCACCATCATCATGCCGTGGAACGCGGTTGATTTTCGTTCCCGGATGAGGCTCGAAATAGTATAATATAAATGTTGAGATCTCCTCAACAATATAGGCCACACATATCGAAGCCTCAACATGCACCTTGTTCTTAACTTTTTTTTTTTTAAATTGAACAAGTACCTGCATCAAATTAAACAAACATTTTCAATTAAGAAAAACAATGAAAATACATTAATACTTGCATTGCATCTCTAATATCTAACCTCTCGAATGGATACATTCATCTATATTAGATTGGGCCTCCAACTTTTGCCTTATACGGTAAATGTATTGGTAGATGCTCAATCAAGTAAAAAAAAACAATAGAGGGAATATTATCTCAAGTTTGCATATTATCTCAATGATATTTGTTTCAAGCTTCTCAATGTGATGTGTCTGCAACTTGCTGGAGCATATATCTCTAAAGAAATGACTGATCTCCATGAGTGTATCACATATGTCCTTTGGCAATAAATCAAGATAAGCTAATGGAATGAGTGTTTGCAAAAACACGTAGCAATCATGGCTCTTCATTCCATACAATCTGAATTTCTCCAGATTAACCAACCTTGATATGTTCAAGGCATGTCCATCGGGAAAACACAGACTTTTAAGCTATAGGTAGACTAGTAGTTGTGTATTCTTCTCTAAGGCGAAGCTTGCTCTGGACTTTGTGACCCGCGACCCATCAAAAACCAACTCCATATTTTTACGGTTACAAAAAAATATTATATCCATTCTAGCTATGATATTGTTCTTTGTCTTTCCCTTCACGTTCATGACCGTTAAAAATGTTTTCAAACACGTTTTTTTTTCTATGTGCATGACATCGAGGTTATGGTGGAGCAGATTGATCTTCCAATAAGAAAGCTCCCAAAAAATACTTTGTTTTATCTAATTGTGGGTCAAACCAAAACCAGGAAACTTCTGTTTATAACACAATATCACAATACTGTGACACTACGTCATGCAATTCTTCACCAAAAAAACATGGGGGTGTAACATCCTTTTCAGCAAGGAGAGGGAATGGGAAGATAGAGTATATCTTTTTTTCTCTCTAGGGAAACCAAATGTCTCTTCGGTTTGTACTAGATTGGTGTCTGCATTATATTACAAGTGTTTTTTTTTTAAAGGACATTAAATAACTTGGGTTATAGTCCTAACCAACTAAATAAGCTGGTTTTATTTGAATCATATGGAAAAAAAAGAGAGGCAATAATAGCAAACGGGAATATATATAAAGAAGCCATCAATGAGGACCAAAATAATAAATAAATAAAAAAACAACGCACCATCACGTTGAATTGAAGGGTGAAATTATGAACAATTTTTTTTTTATAAAAGGGTTAAGTAAAAAAAAAAAAAGAAATCATAAGAATAAGAATCAAACTGAAATCATAAGAATAAGAATTTCTCAACGTATTTTTTTACATTAAAAAAAATCCTAAATGTAAATCGAAAAACTTATGCATGCATCGAATTAAACAAAGGAACCATTGTGTAAGTAAATGGAAAAACAAAGTCATTATCGATAATTAAAAACGCAAGTGGAAAAATTGAGAGACAAATATAAATCAAGATATTTAATATTGCAACATGGTTCATTTACCTCTACAACTTTTATATAAAACATTACAACAATTTCTATCATCTTCTATGTCTAATGATGATTTTAATTTTGATAACCAAAATATCCTGTTACGAATAGTTTGATCTCTTAATGGTATATTGCTCATATATAAAGTTCTATATAACTCCAAATTGAGGCAAGACTAGTGCTAAATGTTAGCTAATTCATTCCTCCACTACTTTTATATAAAACATTACAACAATTTCTATCATCTTTAAGTCAAATGTGTGTTGGGATTTCCATTACCGAACTGCCCAGACTAGAATTCATGGATTGATCCACTAATCAAACATTTCATATGCATCTTTTTAACATCATAGGATTCTATTGCGTATAAACTCTATTAGGAACCAACAATTAAAGTTCATTTCTTATCAAGACATCAAATCTTTCTTCTTCTTCTTCTTCTTCTTCTTCTTTTATTTATTTTTTTTTATTTTCTTGATAACATGATTCACACAACTTAAATCACCAGCATAAAGCATATAAGTGCAAATCAAGAGATATGGAAAGAAGTTAAAATGATTTAACTTAGTGCACACTTCATCAATCTTTATCATTGAACATAGAACATCATTATATTAGTATAATACCATTGAAGACTCCTCCTCCCCTCATATTTGTTTTCTTTTGGCCAAATGGTGGGGGTTTCCTAACAACTCCCACCTTCATCAATCCTAGTTAAAAAATGTTCTGTTCCTAGACTATTTATGCTCTAGAGTAAGTATTTGCATTGATTTTTTATTTGCCCTAATTTAATTCAAGAATCCTAAATCACTTCATTTGGGGCTTTCTTCTCATACAACCTAACACCTCATATAACAAGTTTGAAGGGTAAAGGGTTACTCTTACCTCCCGAACTTGGAAGAATTTTGAGGGAGTACTTGGTGATTTTCTTATCCTCCCTTGCGGTTTTCCTTCTTTTTTTTTTTTGTTTCCTCCTGTTCTCTCTCTTTTTTAATATTAATAAGCAAATCATTTTAAATTTTTTATCTACTATGCTAATACATAATTATTTATAAATTAATCAATAATATCATAATAAAAGGCTTATGTTTCTTGAAAACAATGAAATAATTAAAAATCACTTAAATATTATTTTAATTAATTGATTGAAAGAAACGTTTTTATTAAAAAAAAGGGTGGGGGGATATCTAATATAGAGGTCATACAAGCCTCAAAGATAATATACGACGTACATGTATAATACAAATTAATAAATTCTAAGTAGTAAAATTTAATGCACGTTTAAGGATAGGAGTTTGCTTTGTGTTTTGTTGTGATATTAACCATATCAAAGTATTTAATAAGAAATAATTGTGTTGTGTTATGAGTAAAATCAATAAATTATTTGGTGTTCTGCTGTCTTGTTGTTCGAATTAAAATTATTATTAAGAATATAAATTAAATTAAATATTAAAAAAGTATAAGAATATATTGTTAATAATTTAATTCGCTGATCAACGTGTCTGTTTTGCTTTACAACTGAACAAAACATTAGCACGGTTCAGTCTACCGGTGGGTGACAAGGAGGTCAAAATTGAGAGATATGACTGTTTTCATTAATTTATTAAAGCTTATAATAAAAGGTTATGCTTTTAATTTTATTTGTTATATGGCGTGGCTTTTTTTAAAAAAAAAAAATGCAATCTCCTTCTCTTCATCATACATATATATTTTTTTTTTAAAAAAAAGGTAATACAAGCTTTAGGCGCATAATCCTTGCCTATCCAGTAACCTATAATCAGAGAGTAAATCTTTGATACTGTTACATATTTATATTGTAGATGATTAAATGACCCATTTTTTGCTAGCTAATTCCAGATCTCAAACTGCATTGCTAGGCTTATTTCAAAACCATTATGCCTCTGTTTTTTGAAGGGCATATGTAATAGAAACAGAACCTCAAATTGACACAAAAAATTAAATCACACCACATTAAAATATATATATATATATATATATATATATATATATATATATATATTATTTTATTTGGCTAAAATCATAGTCTTTAAATATATTCCCCCTTTGTTCTTTAATATTATGTGATGAACCCTCTCATTTCGTGATACTCGCTGCCGCGTGGAGACTTTAATGGATGGCATTAGGTTCTTCGTTAACCATCATAAACCTATTTCATTCTTTCCATATCTATAACCATATTTCTATAACACCACCTCGTATCAGAGCTGCGGTCTGGTCTGATAGATTATCTGCTGTTTCTCAATGCCAAGAAAAATATTCAGAACATCTTGAGCATGATGATTCAAAAGGTCTCATATATGTGTTCTATTTGTTTTGAGATTTAACTTGTGATAACCGAATTGTTTACTGAGAAAATTAAATGGCAAGCAGAACAGATTCTCCCCATGCATGTGGACGGGACCTCACAGCTTTACAAAATGCAAATATATGAATTTTGTTTTTTGAAATATACAAAATACAAATATATTAGTCTTACGATCTACATTGGGAATCTTATATGTACTTTTTTTTATAAAACAAGAGTTAACAAATTTACAAGCTTCTGTATTTTGTAGGGGTGGGAAAAAAACCGAAAAACTAATTAAACCGAGAAAACCAAAAAAATATAACCGAAAAAACCGAACTGTGAAAAAAAACCGATGAAACCGATTAAATTTTTGAAAAAACTGAATGGTTCAGTTCGGTTTTGTTTTTTAAGCCTGAAACCGAAAAAACTGAGCCGAACCGAACCCAAACCGAGCCAAACTGAAAAAACCGAGCAAAACCGGAAAAAACCGAGCCAAACCGGTTTGAGCCGCTTTTTGTCCTAAAAAACCGAACTGAAACTGGTCGGTTTGAATATGATTCAGTTTAATTATTTTTTTTTATAAAAACCGAACCGAACTAAAAATGATCACTCCTAGTATTTTATGTTAACCTGCGTGTGCGCATGTGAGCCCAAAGAAAAACAACAGCTGTGGTATTTTTCCTTACCGGAACCTTTGCTGCATTACATTTATAGTATGTGGTAGAATCACTGTCAATCCGGCCACTGCCTGCCTTCCCTGAAATTCAGACTGAAATCATAAAAAACAGTGGGGATGATTTTTAAAGCAATGAGTTAAATTTTGCTTCACCCCACCAAAGGAAACTTCTCATATTCATTCTCTTTCTTGGACATGTATAGAAGTCAAGTGCTGACCATGGTATCACTTGCTACCAGCTTCTGTGCTTCGAAATTTATTACAGAATGGCAATAGATCCAACGAAAATCTTTCACACCTGCCTTGATGAACTTTACACTGTAATTTATGAAAACTAAATTATTTAATCTGTTGTAACCCATTTTAGGTTGTTCCCTAAATTCATTCCTTTTTCTTCTAAAACAAAAATAAAAAATAAAATTAAGGCTGCTAACATGGAAAAAACAAGCCGAGAAGGATCTCAAATTTATGAGAAAATCAAGCTGAAATTTTGTTTTCCCCAAGATACCTATGAAATACCCTAAAAACATTATTAAACCAATACATGGCCTTTAAAAACATAAAAAAATCACCTCAAAACTCAAAATCAACCTAAAAACAAAAAAAATTTCCATAGTTCAAATCTTTTTTTAGGTGTTTTGAAGGTAAAAAAAAAAACGTAATCTTAACTCTTTTCATTATATTGAATTAGTTCACACAAAAATCAATGATTTTGGTAGTCAAAATCTTTCTTAACAACAAATTTCTCTCTCTAAAATAAAATTCAACGACCCTTTCTCTCTTCTTCACCCAAAAAAAATCTTAAAAAAGAGAAAAATAAAGTTTGGTATCCAAATGCAATGTTGAAAAATTATAGGGACTGGTTATTTAATAACTTAAAAAGAATGTATTAGTGGTTGTTTTTTAAAATATTGTTTTTTCAAAAATATATCAAAATAATATAAAAATTAAAACATGAACAAAATCTATTTTTTTTTCAAAAATACTAAAAAAAAAGGTAAAAAAAAACCCTATATAATTTTTTTATAAAAAAAATCAAACGAGCATGGCCTGCAATCCCATAGAGCAATTTTAAGAAAATAATACATGTATATGATGGGAGTAGGTTTTAGAAGACAAAACAGAGAACGACATTAATGAATTGAAAAAGGCTGTATGTCTGACATTCCTTCCCAGGAGTAGGTAAGGGGTAGCTTCGTTTGTGTCACTTGGCACTCGGCACTTGCCACGTAATAATCTCTTCTTTCTACAAGGCTGGCCCCTACGTGACCTTACTTTCTTCCTTCTTTGTCCCTTTCCTTTCTGTCTCCTTCTTTTCTCTCCTCACTTGAGTGTGTGACACAGATGGTACTCATAGACAATTACTTTTAATTGCTTGAGTTTGATCCTTTGTTGTGTTCGTTCCATTGATTCTACTTCTTTGCAAGTCTTTTCCCTTGATGATCTGTTTTTTTTTTTTAAAAAAGAAGAAAACTAAAAAAAACTTTGACCGATCATAGCTTAGGTTAATTATATTTGTTGTTGGAAGCGAGCTGGTATCATCCATGGAGGCGTCCAAGTGATTATCCTGAACCTTTCATTCGTTTCTTTCTTTGCTAGGTGAGTACATATTATTTTTCTTTATTTCTTTGTCACTGTCTCTATATTACTACGCATAGTATCTTAAGTATGTCATCAAAATGCTTATCCCTTGCGTTGTTGCTTTTGAAGCTGGATTCCATACAGAGCTAAAGGCCTTCTCCATTTCATTGAGCAATCAGTACCAGTGCTTTTCGCACATATTTTCTCAAGTTGAGGTAAAGAAATTCCTATTCCCATCCTCTCTGCGCCTCTTTTACTTGCAATGACTTACTCTCACGTTTGTATCCTTATTTCTCTGATTTTCGCACATAATTAGCTGCTTATTACTTTTTTATTGTTGTGTTTTAATTATATGATTTTACGATGGTAGGAGTTCTTAGTCTGCGTGAACAGCAGAACACCACATGAACAGCAGAAAAAAGGCTGCCCACTTCCTCGAACTTCTTTGTTTTTTTTTTAACACTAAAAGAGGAGCCAAGTTTGACTTTCTTTGTTTCTTTCCTTTCTTTTTCTTTCTTTTCTTGGAGGAGAAAGAGGGTTGTGCTGCTCATTTCGTTTCATTTTCTTGGAAACCATACAGAAAATTGTTGGATCTGTTGATTGTTATCTAGCTATTAGTCTTTAATTTTCTCTCATTCACTCGGTTTCTTTGGGTGCTGACTAGTTGTTTTTGGTCAAGTAATGATCTCTTCTTTTGTTCTACTGAAATTCTTGACGTTTTGGTCGGGAATAAGTTTAGCTCCTTTTGCTTGTCTAGAAAATTAAGGGAAGGTAACAGAGATAATTTAGAACCCTTTAAAATTTTTATCCAAAATATTTATAAAATACTATATAAACCTTATTAAACCAATACAGTTAAAAAAACAAATAGCCGCTCTCCCTGTTTTTGTCCTATGTTAATGTGTTTTGATTTGGACAACTACTCTATTATCCTTTTTTTTTTCATATTAATTTTCAAACTAGCTTTTTAAGAATTAATTTCAAGTAAAAATAAAATTTAATTTTTTTAAAAGATACTTTTTTAAAAAAAACAAACACGTTATTTCTCTTCTTATTTGCTGCCGTGATTTCAGGTCCTCATCTTCTACATTACTTATAAGAGCATGAAAAAATAAAAATAATTTTAATATTTTTTTGTTATTATATTATTAAAATGTCCAAAGAATTCCAAATAAAAGAGACAAAAAAATTCCAATCAAATAGATAAACGAGCATCACATATTCATATTGTTTTCTTTACTCTCCTCCGATCTTCCAACGTCTTCTTCTATTTCTGCCTCCCTCAACCTTGTTAGAGAATAATATAAATCATATCCTGGGATCTCACCTAACAGTTTAAGCTATTGGGTGCAGATGGTTTTTTGACATGGTATCAGAGCTTTGATGACCAAGCGGTCACGAGTTTGAATCTCACTATCTTCATTTATTTGATAAAAATTAAGCATAGGGTAATGTGAGTCTGTGCAAGTTTCAAGCTCAAAGGACTTTCACTTGAAGAGGTGTGTTAGAAAATAATATAAATCATATTCTGAAATCTCTTAAAATATTAAATTAAAATGATTATTTGACAAATTTCTCCTTCTATTTCCTCGTCCCTCTCTTGTCTCAACCTTTCTTTTATTTCTGTCTTTCCTTTTCTTTTTTTTAAAAGCCTTTTAACCCCTCTCTCTCCCACTTTCTATCCTTTCCTAAGGGTAGATAAAGTTGAACACGTGGCGACCATTTATTAACTTTTTTTTCTAATATTGTTATAGGTCAATCATATTACCTGAATGTGTGATACCGAGATGGTCATCATAGACTATTATTTTTAATTACTTCAGTTTGATTCTTTGTTGATCTGTTTTTTTCTTTTTAAAAAAACAAAGAAAACTAAAAAAAACTTTGACCAATCACAGCTTAGGTTAATTATATTTGTTGTTGGAAGCGAGCTGGTATCATCCATGGAGACGTCTAAGTGATTATCCGAACCTTTCTTTCTTAGGTGAGTACTTTTACACATTATTATTTTTTTATTTGTTTGTCACTGTCTCTATATGATCTTAATTATGTCATCAAAATGCATTTTTAATGGGAATTACTGCTTTAACTCACAAGTGTCAGTAAACTATTTTTGTTGGTCTTGTTGCTTTTGAAGCATAATTTAATTGTTTGCAGGGCTTTATTTATGTTATAGGTCAATCATATTTACCTGAGTGTGTGATACAGAGATGGTTATCATAGAAAATTATTTTTAATTACTTGAGTTTGATTCTTTGTTGAGTTTCTTTCAGTAATTCTATTTTTTTACAAGTCTTTTCTCTTGATGAATTGTTTTTTTTAAAAAAAACAACTAAAAAAAACTTTGACCAATTTGATAAAAAACCTAGTTGTAAACTACAACTTGTTTTCAGCCCATTTTAACCAAAATCACCTAGAAAATTGATGGCCAAAATCCCCAACAACCACTTTCTCTCTCTAAAACAAAATATGGTGATCCTCTCTCTCTCCTAAAAAAAACTAAAAACAAAGGAAAACAAAGTTTGGTATCAAAATACAATGATGAAAAATTATAGGGACTAAAATGAACTTTGCAAACAAATTGCAAAGCCACAACTTATTTTAGTTGAGTTTTTCACTTCAGTCCTATATCTTTCAATTCAACCCTCATCCTTGAAAAAATATGCAATTAAGCTTTAATTTGGATTTAAAAGAGTTCAATTGTGAAAAAAAATAATTGAGTATTAAATTGGAAATTTTCAAAAAATTCACTATTAATATCCATATTCCATAGTGAAATGAATATAAGTGAATAGTGATGAAGAGAAAACTCCTTTCTCTTTTAATTTATACTATAATTTGGTATTGTGGCACACACTTTTTAAAAATATTCTTTATTTAAAAACAAATTAAAATATTATATATGAATATGCATTTTAGAATTTAATAACCAATTTATTAAATTCATGTGAATTTGATCAATATTTTAATAGACTACTATTTTTTAATTCATGAGAATTAATCACTTTTTAAAAATCTTGATTAAGTTTGGATCCAACCAATATAAAATATAAAAACATTTAGAACATTGTAATGAATTGTTTTAAATCACTATAATTTTTCTACGAAATATAATATTATATTAATAAGGTGTCAACTGTTTTTTGGTTGCAAATGGTCAAATTTATTGCGGTGAGATGTTAATTAATTAAATTAAATTAAATCATATTAAGTGTACGCTAATATGTTAAAGTGATATCATTTATCTTAAATAAATAATAAATATGTTAATTTTGTGTTGGATTAAGTTTGGATCCAACCAATATAAAATAAAATAAGAGGTCCAAGTGTATATGAAGCAGATCAACAGGTACGAAACTAAAGCCTCTCCCAATTACCAAATGACCACAGCTGCAAGTGCGAAGCATATTTGTTAAACCTGTATGCTAAATTGAACAAACAAAACTATAGTAAATAGAATTAATTAAATAGTAATAAGTAGTAAATAGAAATGGATTAATAAATAGTGGGCTTCATAGTTTCTATGGAGACATTGGATCCCCTTACTTGATCGAATCAATGCTATTGTTAACTTTTTGGCTCTACCCATGAATTTCCTAGTAGTTTACAGTAACAGTACTATTTAATTATGTGGATTAGCTGAACTTTTGAGTTCATTCTTGCAAGGGTAGATGAGTTCATTTTTGGCTACCAATGGGGAATTCTTTAGCATTTTCAATTGAAAATTGAGAATTGAGATAGCTGAATTTGCATATATAGCATATTTTTAAAACCTGGTCTGACCTTACATTCAGGATTGGAATCAAGTCGGGTTTAAAAAAAATAAAAAGTCAAGTGACTTGGTAATCCGGTTGACCTGGAAAGAATCGGTAAAAAATCTAATTGTAACATGTTGACTATTTTTTTTAATAAAAAACGATATTATTTTGATTTATATATATAAAAAAAAAAAGTTGACTCGGGTGACCCGATCAAAACTCGTGACTCGAATTTATTGGATCGGGTCGTACACCAAACTGGATTTAAAATCCCTGACCATTAAAAATCATAAATTTGATACACAATAGAAGGATAATCTAGATTTATTTCAATTGTGTTTTTTTTCGAATGCTGTGTTTTTCATTACGATATTTTTAAACATACAAAATTTACCATGTTAATTTGAAAATAAAAAAGAAATGCAAGTGTTTTAAACTTTTGTGGGTCCGCTAAGCGTCCGTTTTTCTTTTCCTATTCTGGACTTCCTAGTGGGTGCAAACTACTACGATACAATTTTGTAAAGTGAGAAGCTTGGCTAAGGCAACTATCTCTTCTTCATGGGTGTCTGCTTTAAGGAAAATTCTCGACCTTTTTTTTTTTTTTTGTAAAAAGAAAGTTATTCTCTAGCATTCTGTTCCTGTGTAATATGGACACATCAGTAGTAGAATCTTTGTGAAAACTGTTTATATTGCCTAACCAACTAGAATTATTACTGAAGATCTCATTAAATAAATTTATAGTTACTTAAAAATTTATTAATTAAAAATCTAATTTTTTTTAAAGATTAAATTATCGTAAATTACTCCACACAAACCACCGATTAAAAAAATATTCTAAAATAATCTTAACTTTCAGCCTTGCATCCAACATTAGCTAGAACGGAGACTGGAATCTTTCGATATCTTCATCAACAAACTAATATTGCAGGACCACCATACCATGGTGTATCTTGTACCACCATATCAAAAGATGAGACATTGCTTCTTTTTGTTGTCTTTTAAAAAGTCTAATGCTCCACTACTTTCCTCACCCAAAGGCATAAGATTTTAAAAAGAAAGGAAAAGAAAAACTGCCATTTTTTGATGTATAAATAGGAGAAAAAAATAGAAAAAACAGGATTCTTATGATTATGCTTATGTCTCTTTTACTTTTTGAAACAATGAAAGCAAAAGCATTAGTAGGACAAAGTAAGTTTGTCATCCAATTTCTCACCATAACCTTCACATTTCATCTTTCAGCCGTTTCTTTTCACACAAACTATCTCCGGACCGGCTGTTGATTTTGGATCATTTCCCAGTTGAGGACGAAAGACTACGGGAAAGAGGAGATTGGTTGTGGTGGGGATTGAAGCTGTGATTTGGGAACGGTTCAGGATCTTCTGCTGATAGGTTTATCCAGCAGACTTCAAGAGGTAAGAACCTGCTCTTATATATCATGCAAAGAAATGGATCAGATCAGAGTTGCCAAACATGAAAAGAGAACAAGAGCTAAAGCTGCATAAATTAACAGCTTAATAAAAAGAATACAATTTTATTGTGATCTTTTGAAAGTGAAAGATAATAGAAAAAGGCTACAAAATTCTTGGAGGCATAGAAGGAGGTATAAATGAATGAACTGTAGTAATTGAACAAAGAATTGATAAATATAAATAGAAAAAAATAAAAAGCTCTCAATTCTTAGAGAGAAAACCGTGAGAGTGAAAAAAGAAAAAGAGGAAAAGAGGAAAAGATAAAGAAAGGAGAAGAGAATTGGAGAAAATAAGTTAAAATGTAAGATTTACGCTTCGAAGTGTATAAATGTGTTTTCCTTAGCTTTAATTTTCTATTTTGTTGAATATTAGAGTTTTGAAGATTGTGTTTTGGATTTGATTGATGAATTGATTTGAATGTTATGTGTTGATTGTTATTGATAATGAGTTATATAGTTGATTTTGAAAGATTTTAAGTAAAAATAATGATTTTGAGTTATGGTTTGTTTTAATGATGAATTTGAGTTAGAAATCTTGATATCAATAGGTGATTTGTGAAAATTCTGGGTTTGAGGTTGAAGATCATGAAATTTCAGTTTGGTCCTTCAATTTGTGAAAATTTCAGTTTGGTTCCAAGAGCATAATCCGAGATTCTGTATAAAATATAATGTTGAGAAATTATAGGGACATGTTACTTAGTAGCTCAAAAAGATAAGGAACTAAAATGAACTTTGCAAACAATTACATTGTCACTATATATTTTTACGGAGTTTTTCATTTCAGTTATCTATCTTTCCATTCAACTCTTATCCTTAAAAAAAAATACAATTGAGTTTTAATTTTGGCATAAAGAGATTCAATTATGTAAAAAAAAATAATAATCCAAATACCAAATTGAAAATTTTTTAAAAAAATTCACTATTAACATCCACATCCACAATAAAATAAGTCTCGGTAAATAATAATGAACAGAAAACTCTTTTATCTTATAATATATACTATAATTTAGTATTGTGACACATATTTTTTTGAATAATTTTTTATTTAAAAACATATTAAAATATTATATATATATATATATATATATAAAATAACAAGAAATATTAAAAAATATATTAATTAAATATTTTTATAAATTAAATATAATTATAAAAACCACTCTAACACTACAAAAACAAATAGCCTCCTTTTCATACTAATTTTCATCTTCTATTTTCTACAAGACTGGCTTTCTTCCTTCTTTATCCCATTCCTTTCTTTCCTCTTTTATCATGCTGTGATTTTAAGATTTTCATTTTAAGTGTTTGAATAACTAGTTGTTTTTTAAAATATTTTTTTATTTTAAAAATATATTAAAATAATATTTTTTTTATTTTTAAAAAATTATTTTTAATATCAATATAAAAATAAAAAAAAATTAATTTAGAATACAAAACATTATTTTATAAAAAAATAATTTAAAAAATAAAAAACAAACACGTTATTACCCTCCTTATTTGCTGCCGTGATTTCAGGTCCTCCTTTCCTGCCTTATTTGCAAGAGCATGTAGAAAATAAATAAAAATAAAATAAAATAAAATCAAACGAGCATGGCTATTAACAACTAAAACTCAAAATATAGAGAAAAATACTATCGTAGTCTTTCCTTTTCTGCCTCCAACAACCCCTCCCTCTATTTCCACGTCCCTATCTTATTTCAACCGTGCCTTTCCTCTCTGTTTTTTTTTTTTTTTTAAAGCCTTTTAAGCTTTCTCTCTCCCACTTTCTATCCTTTCCTAGTGGGTAGATAAAGTTGAACACTTGGCGATTACCTTTATCTCCATGTCGTAATATAATCCTTGTTGTTTGTTTGATGTAATTTTTTTTTAAATAGATTTTTTGAAAGTTAAATTATTTTTTGATATTTAATAGTATTATTAAAAATAAGTTGGAAAACATTTTCTGCTATTTGGTTATGTTATGTAAAATGAACTGGAAAATAATGAGAAATAAATCTTACAAATTAAAAAGTTAAATGAGAATGAAATTGAAAAAAAGTCTAATTTCATAAATTATCTCAAATAAAATAAATAATAATAAAAATAATAAAAATCAAATCTAAAGATAAAAAAAATTAAAAGATGATGAAATTAAAATAATTATAATTATAATTTCATAAATTATTTCAAATAGAATAAGTAACAATCAAAATAATGAGGATCAAATTTGATAAATAAAAAATTTCAATTAAAAAAATAAAAAGAAAAAAGCAAATAACAATCATAAAATGAGAACCAAATTTAGTATAAAAATCAAATTCTAAGGGGTGAAATTGAAAAAAAAATATTCTAAACAAAATATATAGCAATTAAATTTTTTAGGACTAAATTTGTTATAATCAATAAATAATATCATATTTCTAAATTTTTCATAATTTCTAGAAAATATTTTACGTCTAAAAAAAACACTTTCATGTAAATCCTTGAGATTTAAAATTCTCCTTTAATTTACTCACGTTGGTCCTTTCTCATAAATTTATTTTTTAAAAAAAACTGAAATTTTTAATTATAATCTGTAATTATAATTTCTTATGTAATGTAACTGTAATCCCTAGGATAATGCATATTCTAGGGCAAGCACATCAACTCAAGAGCAAAGCAACTCGATGAAATAGCAAAAGAAAAAGATTTGAAGGACTGAAATAAAATAAAACCACAAAAGAAGGATGAAGAAAGTAACCGCAATCTGGATGCCACCAAAAACCTAGTTCTTTTAGCTTTTTTATTTATTTATTTAATATTGTAATAGGCCAATCATATTACCTCATTGAGTGTGACACAGAGATGATCATCATAGATAATTTATTTTTAATTGCTTGAGTTTCATCCTTTATTGTGTTCATTCCAGTAATTCTATTTCTTTGCAAGTCTTTTCCTGTTTTTTTTTTATTTTAAAAAAGAATAAAACAAAAAAAAACCTTGACCGATCATAGCTTAGATTATCCTGGACCTTTCACTCGTTTCTTTCTTTTTGGTTTGTCACTGTCTCTATATGATCTTAATTATGTCATCAAAATGCATTTTTAATGGGAATTACTGCTTTAACTCACAAGTGTCAGTTAGAATCATGATACCTTGCCTTGTTGCTTTTGAAGCTGGATTCCATACAGAGCTAAAGGACTTCTCCTTTTCTTCCTCCCGCTATTTCATTGAGCACTCAGTACCAGTGCTTTTCGCACATATTTTCCCAAATTAAGGTAATGAAATTCCTATTCCCATTCTCTCTGCGACTGTTTTACTTGTAGTGATCACTCTCACGTTCTGTATCCTTATTTCTTTGATTTTCAGACCTGTGGAAAATGGCTCTCGAAAGTGCTGGTGGATCCATTATAGCTATGCTAGCAGAACTCATGGTGGAACCAGTAGGAAGGCAGTTCCGTTACATGTTCTGTTTCAACAATTTTGCTCAAGAATTCAAAGAACAAAAGGAGAACCTGGTTTCGGCAAAAGAACGTCTGCAAGACGATGTCGAAGCTGCTGAAAGGAATGCTGAAAAAACTTACAGAGATGTCAAAAAGTGGCTGGAAGATGCAAACAACCAAATTGAAGGTGCGAAGCCCTTGGAAAATGAAATAGGAAAAAACGGCAAATGCTTTACTTGGTGCCCAAACTGCATGCGACAATTCAAGTTAAGCAAGGCACTGGCCAAGAAGTCGGAGACTTTCAGAAAAATTCTAGAAAATAGCACAAAGTTTAAAACAGTGGCCCAAAAAGCTCCTCCTCAGCCCATAGAATTTCTAACATCAAAGGAATTCACGCCCTCAGAATCGTCAAAAGAAGCTTTGGAACAGATCATGAAAGCTCTCAAAGATGACACCGTCAATATGATCGGACTGTACGGCATGGGAGGGGTGGGTAAAACAACCCTGGTGAAAGAAGTAGGCAGGAGAGCCAAAGAGTCGCAGCTTTTTCCTGACGTTTTGATGGCTACGGTGTCCCAGAATCCAAATTTCATAGGCATCCAGGATCGAATGGCAGATAGTTTACATCTGAAATTTGAAAAAACGAGTAAAGAAGGTAGAGCAAGTGAATTATGGCAGAGACTGCAGGGAAAGAAGATGCTTATAATCCTAGATGATGTTTGGAAACATATTGACTTGGAAGAGATAGGGATCCCATTTGGTGATGATCACAGGGGTTGTAAAATTCTTCTAACAACACGTGTTCAAGGCATATGTTTTTCTATGGAGTGCCAGCAAAAAGTGCTTTTAAAAACTATCTTCATAAAAGAGTGTGGTAAACTGGAATATGTCTTCCCTGTCTCCATGTCTCCAAGCCTTCCGAACCTGGAACAGATGACGATTTATTATGCTGACAATTTAAAGCAAATATTTTACAGTGGAGAAGGAGATGCACTCACCACAGATGGCATCATCAAGTTCCCTCAACTAAGAGAATTGTCTCTTGGGCTCCGATCAAATTACGGCTTTATAGGTCCAAGGAATTTTGATTTTCAATTGCCTTCTTTGCAGAATCTAAACATTAAAGGCCACGAAGAAGTGGGTAATTGGTTGGCACAGCTACAAGTACGTAATTTATATTTCTCCACTTAATTTAAATTGTCAATTGCGATAATTTATTCTTTCTTCCTCCCAATTTCTAAAAGTAAAGTAATTGATAAATGCTCATTTTTATTTTTATCTAAACATATATAAATATAAGAAACTTAACTGCCTCATTGTTGTCTGCGTTATTAAAAATTAATCATATGGAAGAACATATTATCTGTTAGATTTAACTGCCTCATTTGAAATATATTTTCTGTTAGATTTAACTGCCTCATGGTTTACGTAATTTATATTATATTAGGAGTTGTATTAACCCTTTTTTCGCAAAAATCTAATTATTATTCAACTTATCTCCAATTAAGAAAAAAAAAAACTGAAACAATAATATGTAATCTCTAAGAAGTATTTAATCCTGTTTTTTCTTTTTTTTTTCTCCTATTTATACATCATATAAATTGTTTTCATGAGAGTGAAAAAATATAATATTGTTCTCTGATAAGATGGCCGTCCATGTGCAGCAAAACGGCTTCTTACAAAGATTAGAAGCTGTACACATGAGGGATTGTGGGGATGTTCGCGCTCCATTTCCAGCAAAATTGCTGCGAGCTGTGAAAAATCTAAAGAAAGTGGGTGTTTGGTGCTGCAAATCTTTGGAAGAGGTATTTGAATTAGGTGAGGCTGATGAAGGAAGCAGTGAGGAGAAGGAGCTGCTGTCATCTTTAACAGAGTTACTGCTGTCAGGGTTACCTGAGCTCAAATGCATTTGGAAGGGGCCCACCAGACATGTCAGCCTCCAAAGTCTTGCTTATCTGTATTTGAATTCTCTCGACAAACTGACATTTATCCTCACACCGTCTCTCGCTCGAAGTCTGCCAAAGCTAGAAACACTTGAGATAAGTGAATGCGGTGAATTGAAGTATATTATCAGAGAAGAGGATGGTGAAAGGGAAATAATTCCAGAGTCTCCTTGCTTCCCAAGATTAAAAACTATCTTCATAAAAGACTGTGGTAAACTGGAATATGTCTTCCCTGTCTCTGTGTCTCCGAGCCTTCCGAACCTGGAATTGATGACGATTGATCGTACTGACAATTTAAAGCAAATATTTTACAGTGGAGAAGGAGACGCACTCACCACAGATGGCATCATCAAGTTCCCTCGATTAAGTGACTTGGTTCTTTCTTCCATATCAAATTACAGCTTTTTTGGTCCAACGAATCTTGCTGCCCAATTGCCTTCTTTGCGATTTCTAAAAATCAATGGCCACAAAGAATTGGGAAATTTGTTTGCACAGCTCCAAGTACGTCCTTTATATTTCTCCTATAATTTTTTTTTCTTCTTAATTTAAATTGTCAACTTCAATACAGGTTGATTTCTCCTCCAAATTTCTGAAACTGAAGTAATTGATAAGTGGAGATAAATCCTTTAGCCATTCACTAAATTTAAAAGGAGTTGTCTAACTTTATCATTCCTTGTCTCTTGATGCAGGGCTTAAGAAGTAAGAAATTAATTATTGTAATGAAATCCTACCTTGATTTTTCAATCTTTATGCTTTCCCAGTTTAAGTGATATTGAGGCTCTTCCCCCAATTAATAGAAGTATTTGAAGAGGAAGATAAACCTCCATCTGCAACTTCTGATTTCATATTCCCATGCCTTGTTGCCATGTCTACTTCTATCCTTTTGTTGATAAGTTTTTTTGCTGAAGTTTTATATGGACAATTCGTTCATCTATTTACCAAAATTATATAGTTCAAAAGTGCACAAAATTTCTTTTGATGCAGGGGTTCACAAATTTGAAAGAATTAAGCTTGGAATCCGTGCCTGACTTGAGGGGTCTTCTGCTGAGCAAATTGACTACTTTGGAGGTAATCTATCTGGATAAAAATTAGACAAGTTTGTCCACTAAAACAACTTTGCACGTAATAAAAAATGTTTTTTATACAAAAGTACATCAAATAACTTCACAAATAAATTATTAATATATAAGAGCATAAATTTTGTGTTGAAAATTTTGAAGTCAATTAAAATATCTTTAAAAATTTATTAACTTTATAACTAAAATAAAAATATTAGTTACTATTTTTATTTTTGTTTTTGTTTTTACATGAAACTAATTATTAGGAGTTGTATTAACCTTTTTTTCACAAAAATCTAATTATTATTCAACTTATCTCTAATTAAGAACAAAACTAAAACAATAATATGTAATCTCTAAAAAGTATTTAATCCTGTTTTTTTCTCCTATTTATACATCATATAAATTGTTTTTATGAGAGTGAAAAAATATAATATTGTTCTCTGATCAGATGGCCGCCCATGGGGAGCAAAACGGCTCCTTACATAGATTAGAACGTGTACGAGTGGACGATTGTGGGGATGTTCGCGCTCCGTTTCCAGCAAAATTGCTGCGAGCTTTGAAAAATCTAAGCAGTGTGAACATTAACGGCTGCAAATCATTGGAAGAGGTATTTGAATTAGGTGAGCCTGATGAAGGAAGTAGGGAGGAGAAGGAGCTGCCGCTTCTGTCATCTTTAACAGGGTTACGGCTGTCAGGTTTACCTGAGCTCAAATGCATGTGGAAGGGGCCCACCAGACATGTCAGCCTCCAAAGTCTTGCTTATCTGGATTTGTGGTCTCTGGACAAACTGACATTTATATTCACACCGTCCCTCGCTCGAAGTCTGCCAAAGCTAGAAAGACTTTACATAGGTAAATGCGGTCAATTGAAGCATATTATCAGAGAAGAGGATGGTGAAAAGGAAATAATTCCAGAGCCTCCTGGGCAGGATGGTCAAGCTTCACCTATCAACGTTGAGAAGGAGATAGTGCTTCCTAATCTAAAGGAGTTGTCGATACAACAATTATCAAGTATTGTCTGTTTTAGTTTCGGATGGTGTGATTATTTGTTATTCCCTCGTTTGGAGAAGTTGGAGGTCCATCTATGTCCAAAGCTGACCACAAAATTTGCTAGTACACCAGATGGTTCAATGAGTGCTCAATCAGAGGTGCTGCTGATTTGACTTGATTTCTTGCCTCTCTTTTAGTGTGTTTGTTTCTTGTTTGGCTCAATAATAAGATTTACAAGTAAAAATGAGCATGCCATGCTTGAATTGGTTTACAGGTATCTGAAGTAGCTGAAGATTCAAGCATTTATAGAGAGTGGACCCGAGATAAGGGGTGGAAAGAACGATGATGATTGGTAGTCTAATAATTCTTTCTTGCCCAAACCAGGTGATATAGCTGAAGATTATTTATCCTCTCCTTTACCTTCAAATTTTAATGGTTGAATTAAATCATGGATTGTCTTTGTTCTTCATGTTTGCATCAGGCAAGGTTGGTTAGCTGTTACATGATTTCAAGGTTGGTGCTGCGAATATGTTTTAGATTGGTGGGAAGTAATTCCAACTGTTTCATTGGCAATGGGAATACAGAAGATTTCGACTTATCTATCTGTGTTTGCTGAAGAAGTTAGAAGTAATGTAATGTTGTGTGTTTAGTCATTATCGTACAAGCCCCCAAAAAAACAATGATGCTTGCCCATTATCGTACAAGCCTCCAGAAGTAAGGGCGTATGTTTGCTTGCCCATTTGTTTTTTCGAGCAGATACCTTGCTGGCTTTCGCTAATTTAGGGAGACTATATTGTTTCAACCGATCTCTTTTAGGTTTCTATTAATATATTTATTTATTTTATGTTTTTTTTTAATAATGAATAGGTAAGTTATATCTAACTAATAATATAATACATTGCTACCTACATCCAAGTATACTGTATAAAAAGACACTCACTATAGCCATATTAGTAGTTATTTGACTCACACTTTACTAAGGGTAAGAAATGTTTTTTAGCAAAATAAATAAATATAAATGCTTTTCAAATGTATTTTTTTAACAAAAAAAAAATAAACCCTAATCACAAATACAAAAAAAGGTATTGACGTGTTTATTTAACTCGCTTCGCTATGGGTCAAATAATATTTTCCAACACAAAAGAATGGATGTATAAGTGTTGTTAATGTATTTTTTTATATCGAGAGGAAAAAATATAATTGTGAATAAAAAAAGTTAATATTTACGTATAATAAAATAAACTTGAGATCATATATGTTAATAAATACAAAAACAATTGTTAACGCAACGCGCCACATGTAGGAAGTTAATTTTTAATGTAGTAGAAAAATGGGACGGTGTTTCAAATACATTTCATTATATCATGATTCTCTTAATTGAGAAATGTGAAACAAAATAAAAAAAGGACAAAAATATTATATTTCAGCCGATCTCTTTTAGGTTTCTATTAATATATTTATTTATTTTATGTTTTTTTAATAATGAATAGGTAAGTTATATCTAACTAATAATATAACACATTGCTTCCTACATCCATATATACTAAAAGACTTACTATAGCCATATTAGTAGTTATTTAACTCGTACTTTGTTATGGATCACAAAATTGTTTTTAGCAAAAAAATAAATTTGTATGCTTTTCAATTGCATTTTTAACAAAAACAAATCCTAATCATAAATACAAAAAAAAAGTGTTGACATGTTTATTTAATTCATTTTGCTACGAGTCAGATAATTTTTTGAACGCAAAAGAAAAATGTATAAATGTTGTTAATGTATTTTTAAAAATCAAGAGAAAATTATAATTGTGAATAAAAAAGTTGATGTTTACATATAATAAAAATAAAGTAAGGACCATAAGTGTTTATAAATACAAAAAATAGTTGTTAACGCATCGTGCCACATATAGGATCTTAAGTTAATTTTTAATGTAGTAGAAAAATAGGACAATGTTTCAAGTGCATTTCATTGTATTACAATTCTCTTAATTGAGAAATGTAAAAAACAAATCTTACAAAAATATGAACTAATAAACTAATAAAGAGTTCTTAATGCCAATCAAATTATAAAATAAAATGATAATCATTTTCATAAAAGTAAAAGATACATAAATATGATACTTAACCTTAACTTTCCTCTTCATACACACTTTTCTCCTTTTCTTCTTCTTCTTTTTTTTTTTATCTTAAAGGTCACTTTTTCTTACCAAGAACAAATAATTCTTATTTTTATAAACACGCCATGAAAATAAAGTTTATTCATATAAAATATAAAAAAACCATATAGATGAATTGAAATAATTTTTTCTAGATATTAAATACATAAAAGATAAGTAAAAGATAACCTATATTTAAAAAAAAAACTAAATAAACAATCTAAATATTTAGAGAGAAAAGTATTAATTTAAATATAAATTCAAAAATTCATTAAAAATACATAAAAAAATATCAATTAAGAAAACAAAATTTAAAAAAAAAAATAGAAATAGATCAAGTGCTTTTGGGCCTAGTAAGTCAGGCCTACACATCAAGCCCATTTTAAAAAGGGTTGGTACATATGGGCCTTTTTTTATTTGAAAATGCTCCAAATAATTTTGAAAAAAAAAAAGCGACATGTCACCTACCGAGACTTTCCTGTTCTTGACCATTGGAGAGGTGACTAGAAAATTAAGCAGGGTGTTTTTGACCCGAAAATGCAAATTTAAGCAAAGTTCACACCAAAACACCTAAAAATGGTCTTTATGATGTAATAAACTAATAAAATAGCCCAAAAACCATAAATTTTTTGGCAATTTCAAGGGAAAAAAAAATTCAATGAAACTCTCTTCATCAAATGAAACTCATTAAAACAAAAATCGACCATTTTTTATGGTGAAAATCAGTGTCAACTGAGACTATAAAACCTCGGGTAATATTATTGATATTAATAAAAGTTAAGATTACGAAAAATGAGGGAAAGTGATAAATTAAATTATAAGAATGATGATATATTCGAGAATCTGAATTGAAGTGTTTTGTTCGGGTGTTAATATATATATATATATATATATATATATATATATATATATATATATAATAGTAAACAGATAAATAGTAAACAGGAACAGATAAATAGTAAACAGTACGTGGCGTTGTTATACTTGAGAATGATCTTTAAAAGATCGGGTCACAGGTTTCCAGCCTATATACTGATTGTATAAAAGAACAAAGAAAAGAACAATATAAACAGATTTCTGATGCGAATGATCAAGGCAAGACCAACAATGTCAGGATCCTTGATAAAACACAGAGCATACTTAAAAGTAACAAAAAGAACAACAACAGATATAACAAAAACGTAGATAAAAATAAGATTATCTTACTTAAATTTGTAACAAAATTAAGACAGGAGATATTGGTTACAGAGGAGAATGGGTTACAAATTTTTAGGGGAGAGTAAATTTTTTCTAGGGGAAAGATTAGTCCGCCCTCTAAGGGTTTTGAAGTGGCCTTTTATAGGCGAGTTGGCATGGAAGAGGCCAAATTGTCCTGTTGGAGAAGCTCTTCAGGACCCATGTGAACCTATGTGGCATTTGGCAGAACCTATAGAAGCCCATGTGGTGCTGTCTGCCTTGATTGGATGGCGACAAAATGGAAATTGTCCACGTTTTTGGTTGAGCTTCGTTTGTTGTCGTCTTGCCACCGACACTTGATTGGTGGGTTTGTAGTAACTGGTAACTTTTGTAGAAAAAGGCCTTAAAACAGATAGGCCGAAAAACGACTCAAAACATCTGAGTCTAAAAGAAATGGGCTCTTAAACAGATGAGCCTTAAAAAGACCAAAATGGGCTCTAAACAGATGAGCCTTAAAAAAGACCAAAATGGGCTCTAAACAGATGAGCCTTAAAAAGACATGAAATACTCCTTTTTTTTTATTTTTTTTTAACGTCACGTGATAGATGGCAGGATACCAAAACAGTCATCTTCATTATCATTGCCGAGGGAAATGGCAGGAGATGTTGAGCCAGATGAGCTGGATTGGGACAAGACTGTTTCTGGGTCTTGGCTTTGTATAATTCCTTGTACTATTTGTAGGTATTCTTCCTCAGTTCTAGCAGAGGCAAGGAGAGCTGCCGTTTGGGCCTTTCTGGCTAAGAACTTTGATTGAGGATGAGGATCGATGATGGGAGTTGTTTGATGTTTTTGTAACCATTCCGTAACAGCTAATTTTGAACTTTTGGACTCAGCTGCAAAGGAATCCCACCACTTGATTTTGAATTTGCGAATAAGTACTGGATGTCCGTTTTGTAAATTATAATCAAAGAACCATGAACATACCCACGGAACAAAAAATTTTGTATAGAAGATAAGGAGGGAAGAAAACTTTCTTTCAGAGGGAGCTGGTTGGAAATTGTTTTTGAAATGTAGATAACCATTTTCAACTAAAGGATGTTCTTTAAGGTAATCAACATGACAACCATAAAAGTCCCACCATTGAAGGAACCAGAGGGGGAGATTTGTAGTATTCATGGTATTGTGGAAGTAGAAGAGCCAAGAATGGCTATGATTTTGATTTTGTATGAGGAAGGCATTAAACCATGCCTGTTGGTAATCCCAATATGTGTAGGAGGTATTGAAGTCTTGGGGGCTTGTGCGGTATTGTATTGGGAAGGAGAGAGGTTGATGCAGGGGTTGTCCCCAATCTTTAGGGTGGATGACTTTGTGAATAATGCATGTAGAGTAAGCTGGTTCAGTGTGATCAGAATGTAATTTGAAGTGTTTGAATTTGATAGAATCGGTAATTTCAAGGATAGTTGCATAATAGGATTGTGGTTGAGCTAGATTTCAAGGTTTATAGTGCCATTTTGGAGGGAATATTTTTGAAGCAGCAATGGAAGGGTTTTCATGGTAAAATCCTTCTTCCATAGTTAAAATGTTTTGGAAAGCATTTTTGAAAATATATTTGGATTTGGTTTTTGGAAAACTTGTTTGTTGTAAGGAAAGGAGGGGTTTTGAAGATAAAATGCCTCCTTGGGGTTTTGAAAGTGATTTGGAAATACTACCTGTTTGAGACACGGAGTCACTGGAGGCTTGTTGGGATACTTTTTGCAATGCCAGGAGTAATTCTGGCGATTTGGATATAGTGTCAACCCAATGTTGAACTGCGTCTGTTTGTACTTGTGGTGGTTTTGTAGTTTCTTCATCTTCAATAACTGCCTCATACCAAGATTTGATAGGCTTGGCAGCGAGGATGGCGGAAGACATGAGTTTTGTAGAAGGCTTGGGGCTCTCTGGTTTTGTAGGCTGTGTTTGAGGGGCTTTTCCCTTGTCCTTGGCTTTTGCTTTATGAGGCATCAGGACCTGTTTTGAAGGAATTCTCGGGTTAGGAAATCAGGGATGGAATTTGATTCTCCTTTAATGTAAACAATATCAAAATCAAAGATACTTAAAATGGCTTGCCATCTGGCAAAGATTTGTTTGGAAGCAAGATTTTGGACATCTTTTTGGAGAACTTCTTTTGCAGATTTGCAGTCAACATGTAAGAGAAATTTTTGGTTTAATAAATCACTTTGAAATTTTGTAATACAAAGAACAATTGAAAGGATTTCCTTTTTAATAGTAGAGTAATTTTTCTGGCAGTCATTCCAGTGGGCAGATGTGTACTGGATTATTTGTTCTTTGTTATCTTGTAACTGTTTAAGAATTCCACCATACCCTAGGTCAGAGGCGTCAGTCTCAACAATCTTAGGGGCTAAAGGGTTAGCTAAATGGAGGAGAGGAATAGTTTGGACCTGTTTCTTAATTTGTTTGACTAGATTGGTATGAAGGTCAGACCAAGGAATGGGGTTGGTTTTTAACCTGTCATGTAAGGGTTTGGATAGACGACTAATATTGGGATAGTAGTCCAAGACATAATTAAGACTTCCTAAGAATCTTTGCAATTGGGTTTTATCAGTGATTTTGTCAGGAAATTTATTTGTAAAGTTTAAAGATCTCTCTATTGGTATTACGGTACCTTGGTAGATGTAATGACCGAGGAAACGGACACGGGTTTGAAAAAGAGAAATTTTTGTTTTAGAAACAACTAAACCATTTTGTTTGGTAGTATGAAAAAATATATGTAGATGCTTGAAATGTTGTTCTATGGAATGTGAAAAAATGAGCACGTCATCAATGTAAACAATGCAGAATTTTGAATATGCATTGAATATGTCATTCATGATGCGTTGAAATTCGGATGGTGTATTTTTGAGGCCAAAAGGCATGACATTCCATTCATATTGGCCAAAAGGAACTGTAAAAGCAGTTTTGTACCTATCTTTGGGATCAATTTGGATTTGCCAAAATCCAGATTTCATATCAAACTTAGAAAATATGAATGCGGAGTGCAATTTTTGTAATAAATCTTTTTTGTTTGGGATTGGATACCTGATCCATTTTAAAGCAGAATTGAGAGGTTTGTAATTGATCACAAGTCTTGGTGTGCCCCTTTCAATTTCAGAATTTGTATTGACATAAAAGGCCGCACACGACCAGGGTGATCTAGACTTTTGGATAAGACCTTTAGACTCGAGATCGTGGATTTCAAGTCTGCAATGCTGTTCTAAGTCAGCATTCATTTGTATAGGTCTTGCTTTTGTAGGGATTAGTTTTTCTGAAAATGTATCTTCATAAGGAAGATCAACGATGTGTTGTTTTCGCTTCCAAAAAGCATTGGGTAAGTCTGAACATATCTGTTGTTCAATCTTATTTTGGAAATCAATGATTTTCTTTTGTAAATCAGAACTTTGTAATTGTTTGTTGATACGACAAAAAGAAACATGGTTTTATAAATCATGTAGATGGAATTGTTTCCCATGAATTAGTGCATTGATATGACAGGTATGTATGGAACATGCTTTAATTAAATTTAAATTCCTAGTCTTAGATTTTTCTAAGAATGAAAAAACAAGTTTGGTGTTATTAATTTTGGAAGTAATACAGTTATGACGTGCTTGATATGGAGTGATCATGTCAATAAATGGAGTGCCAAGAATGATGGTATGATTGATGTCTTTTGTAACAACAAAAAATGTTTTAAGAGAAATGTCGTTATTGAAAACGGAGGCTTGGGTTTTGCCTGCAATGTGTAATTTGGAATTGTTAGCAGTAGAGAGTTTTTCATAGGTATTTTGTAAAAATCTTTTTGGAACCACGCCTTCTTTGATACAGTTCAAATCTGCACCTGTGTCAAATAAGGCAATAGTATCAAGCTTGAAATCTTCTGAGAAAACAAGAGTAATTCTAATTAAATATTTCTTGGAAGATATTTGGGTTAGAACGTTTAAGAAATCATCTGGAATATGCTCAATATTTGTAAGTGTATGTGGTAATGCATGAGATTCAATGGTTTGATCCTCTGTATCAGACTCAGTATCAGACGGGCTTTCAATTTTGGACAGAAGATGTTGTAGTATGGCAGAGTCTTTCTGTTGGGCTTGTTTGAGGATTTGCAATTCTGATTTGAGGGTTTTTATCTCAGACTGTAGTTCTAGAATGGTGACTGTGGTTTTGGATTTCTTTCTGCCAAGAATTTTTGTAAGATCATAGGTATTGGTGCTGGCAGAAGTTAATATAGAGCGGTTAGACTGGGGGTGCTCCGGTTGGCTGAAGTCTTTCAATAATTTATCCAAATAGGTTTTTTGAAGTTGAGGATCATCAAGTCGTTTGATAGCCTCAAGAATGAACTCTTGATCTTGGGTCAAGACGTTGATTTGTTTGGAATTTGTAGAGGCATCTGAAGTAGCACTGGTGGTTGCTATTTCATCGATTTGGAATTCTTCTTCAGAAGTGTCTGAAGGAGAGTGGTCAGTGTCTGTAGCCTCAATGTAGAGATTTTGTATTTGGTTGATGGTGTCTTCATCTATTTGGAGTTCATGAAGTTTAGTATTGACCTTGCAGAAACGGGATGTATGTCTTTTCTGGTTGCATTTATAACAGGTAATGTTTTTGGGATCAAATTTTGTTTTAGGTTTCGACTGGAAAGGTTTGTGGGGCTTGGTAAATTTATAGGGCTTTTTGTAGTAAGGTTGATCTGGTTTAGAATAGAATTGTTGTCGGTTTTTATGTAGTGATCGTTTATAAGGAGGTCTCTGGCTTGAATATTTTTTGGGACGTGAACAGTTTCCGTTACAGGAGGGTTTTTTGGTGGAAAGGTCGAACTGGTGACAGAAACTACCAAGTTCTTGCCTGGTACGTTTCATTTCCCACTTTAGGTGCTTCTGGAGTTTAAGATCTTGACAGATCTTCAGACCTTCCTTTTGAGTAATGCTTACAAGTTCACCGTATGTGAGCTGGTCATATGGGATGGTTTTTGTTGTGAAGGTATCTTTGATTTTGTTTCTAACCTTTTCTCCTAAGAGAATAGGTAGTCCTGCAAGGAATTTTTCTTTCCAAAAGGGTTGGTTTGAATCTTCCCTAAGCATGACACGGGTAAGGAAGGTGTTTTTGTACCATTGAAAGTCACTTAGTTTCTTGCATCTAAGGTTGGAAAGGAGTTCAACATTTTTGTCTTTCAAATGTGAAGGATCTCCAACAAAATGTAGGGAAATTGTAAGAATAAGGGTTGACACAGCGTCTTGGATGGTGTTTCCGGATGGGTCAAGGATGGGTGTTTGGTCCTTATATGTTTGGAAGGAGTTTAGGATATGCAGGTGATCAGTGTCAGTGAGATGGTAATCCCACCATCCTTTTAATTGGCCGGAGAAACCATTAATAAGGAGCTCAGCAATAGCTTTATCTGGGGTTCCTGTCTGGGTTTTGTAAGCATTCGCTGCCATGGTCATTTGTTGGAGAGTGTTTAGGATATTATATTCGGACATTCCATCTATATTCCATTCATAGAGGGAAGAGGCATTATACTTGTGTTGAGTAAGAATAGTTGGTTCAGTAGTTATGGAAATGTCTGGGGCAATGGTTGTTTTGGGAGTTTGCCAGGTAAGTCTGTTTAGGGTAAGAGGTTTTTGTGGAGAAGTACCTTCATCAGAAGATTCCTGAGGACTATTCTGTAAAGTGTTGACTTGATTTGTAGAGGTAGAAGGGTTGGTTATTTGTGGTGTGTCAGGGACAGTTAAAGATGAACTGTCAAGGTGTTGTAGATGCGTTTTAATAGCTTTAAGAAAATCTGTTTGGTTTTCTTGGATCTGTGTTTGGCTGGTTTTTGTAATTTGGTAGGGTTTGAAGACTGGGTTTTTTAGCTTTAAGTCGGTTGAGGTTTTAATGCCAGCTGAACTTGTAGCAGTTCTTTGTATTTGTTTCTCAAGCCGTGTAAGCTGTTTTCCCAAGGTATTAAGGTTGGTGTTTGTAAAGTTGTTTTGGTTAATGATGTGTTTTGTATTGGAAAGGGTGTCATCAGTGGATATTTTGTAAGGGGCTGCCTCGACAGTCTGGTTATTATGGGTTATTTGGATATTTCTCAAATGTGGATGTTCAGACTCAACTGTAGGTCCACTGGTGAGGTTCCATACATGGGTTTTTGACCTGGATGTGACCGGGCATGCATGCTTAATTGATGCAAAAGGATATGAAATGTGATGTTCAGATGCATAATATAATTCGAATCAATCAAAGAATATAATTTGTATTTTATGTAGCTCAATGAAATTATAAAATTGTTTTTGTATTTCACTTCTTTGCTCGAGAAAGTTTTGAAAAAACCAAATTCGTTTTTTAGAGTTACAGGCCGAATAGAAATCCTTTTTGAAAAGTGTTTTGTCAAGAACGAAATGTTTCTCTGAAGTCAAAACATTCAGCTCGTTTTGGATATTTTCAGTAATAGCTGAAAAGGTCGGTGAAGTTGGAGGAGATGGTTGCTCAAGGTTTGTATAGACAGGTTTTGGTATATTTGTAGTATAGTCTGCATTTTGGAAACTAGGAGAAGGGATATCAGATGTAGATTTTCTTGGAAGGTTTTCGTGATAAGGGATATTGATAACAGAAGGGATTTTGGAAATTCTTCCCAAATCTATTGTACTGGAAGAGGAAGAGGCTTCTGAGAATCTGGAACTTGTAGAGTGTCGGTGGAAAGACAGTTTCACTTTTCCATCTGTATATTGGGTAATATTTTTAATTTGGACATTGGGTTGAGGTGGTGGTGGTAGTTCTGGTGGTGCTGCACCTTCAAGGATCCAATCTTCTGGTAGGGATATGTCTTTCCATTGGATTGCTTTTGGGACAACAGTGTTTGAGCGGGATAAATCTGTTTGTAGTAGGAGTGTTTCACCTTTTTGAGATTGGAATTTGTCTTTGCTGGCAAAGGCTGAGAACATGGCTTTGTAATGGATTTTGAATATGAGAGCAACAGAGATAGATCCTTTGAGCATGTCATAGTTGTGGGTCTTTATTTGTAGTAGCATACTCTGCAAGATATTTTTGTCTTTGAGGGGTATGGTTATGTTTGGATAACAGTCAAATGATACCGGCCCACTGCAAAGACTAGACTCAATAGAACTGAGGAGGGAGTCTTGGAAGTTTTGAAATCTAGCATTACGGAGGACAGCTAGAATAGAGGTGTTTAAGCCTTCTTTTGTAAGGGGTTTTATTCCAACCTGGACAAGGCCAACATGAATATATTTATAGTTTCGGGCTAGATGTTTTTGTAAGGATTTTTGAGAGAGGAGTTGAATGGTTTCAAAAGGTTTGGTAAGCTGAATATCTCGCTCTTCAGTTTTGATAGTAAAATCTGTTTTGAAAATATCATATTTAGATTTTTGATAAATCTGAGTTTGAGAAATTTTTGGAATTTTCCAGTCATCAATGTTTTTTGTAAAGTCTTCAATAGTTATCTCTTCACTTTGTACTATTCTTCTGCTTTCAGAAGATTCAGAGGTAGAGGAAGCTGAAAGAGAAGTAGTTCTGTGAAAGACGGAATCCATAGAAAGGAAAGATAAACTAGGGAACAC
The DNA here is from genome assembly GCF_000002775.5 of Populus trichocarpa. NCBI lineage: Eukaryota > Viridiplantae > Streptophyta > Magnoliopsida > Malpighiales > Salicaceae > Populus > Populus trichocarpa. The sequence goes on along the minus strand of NC_037285.2, from coordinate 45,711,813 downwards.
GCTGCAAGTTATATGGATTTATTGCCCTAAAACTCAAACGGGACTTACACCATTCAGTTGCATACCTATAGTCTAATGGTCTCTTGTTCTTTCTAAGAATACTGGCTTTTATGTTACTATTCCCACCCAGATCCCAATAGGCTCTGATACCAGATAAATAGTAATATATATATAAAAATAAATAAAAAAACACAAAAATATGAATAGAATTTTTATGAAAGTGAATTTCATGAAACTGAAAGTACTAACGAGTAATTGAGTGAAATTTGAAATAACCCGTGTAAAATTTGGTATAAACAGGAGTCAGGATTCATGAAATTTTACCCAAAAATCATAAAATTTAGTATTGAGGGATATAAAAGGCATTTTTTAAAAGTTAAGTAATTATATGTGTGTAAGTGTGGGGGGGAAGGGGAGGGGGGGGAGAAAAAATTGATATATATGAGTGCAAGTGAGTGTGTGTTGTAAGGAAACCAAAAAAAAAAGAACAAACTTGCTTTTTCAAAGAGAAGGAAGCATTCGGCTAGGAGAGGAAAAACAAATTCAAGCAAGGAAAATTTCTTAATTTAAAAGTGTTAAGGCTTTGGTTATTGCTTGGTAAGGTGCCCTTACACTTTTAAATAAGATTCTTGAAGAATTTATGTTTTAAATTGATTGAACTTTGTGAATTGAAGAATTAGGGTTCATGATAAATTTTATGAAAAATTACAATTGATTGTGAAATTGTGTTAAGATTATTGAAGTGAGTAGAGAAAGTAAGAAATTATGGTAATTAAAGCAAAATTTTAGGTGTTCTTGAAGAAGGGATTTTTGGAAAAATAATAATAAGAAAAATAAAAATTTAAGAATTTTGATAAGATGATGAGATTGTGTAAGAAAGAGATGATATTAATGTTAAAGAGTGAATAGATCATGAAATGTTTTTATGTTTTTCTTTGATTTAAATTACGGTAAAAAATAAATAAATAAATTTAAAGAATATATATATATATTGATTTGAATGATGAAATGAATTGTGTTACAATGTGGAAATTGGAAGAATAGGAAGGAAATTTACAAAATGATTTTATTTTGATAAATAAAAGGATAATTGGAATGATTTTATTTATTGAGTGTTTCAATATGGAAAGTAGAATAATGATGTGATATATTTGTCAATTCAAGAGAAGCTGTCAGGCTGACACCACAGCAGGGAATTTCAGCTCAAGCTTAGTCGTTAGGTAATTACACGGTGCCCGAATTTATTATTGGTTAATATGTATTTTTATTTGATTAATTATGGTTGATAAATTAGTAATTATTATATTGTTTATTTTAAAAAATAAGATATGCGATGTGATGAATTAATTCTTGAACTAATGGGATTAATGTCCTAGTGAATGAGCGTGATGAGGAATTAAGTCCTTGGTTAATGGGTAAATTGTTGAACTAATTCCTGATTTAATAGAATTAGTGCCCTGACAAATTAATAGGCGAGATGAAGAATTAATTTTCCTGGTTAATGAGATTTGTACCCTGATGAATGGATTAAACGTTAAACTAATTTTTGGATTGATGACAATAGTGCTTGTTGAATGGACTGGTGGAAAATTAATCATCTATTAGTGAAAGTAATGCCGGGTTAATTGGGCGATGAGAATAATTATTTTTTTGGTTGATGTTAAAAAAGAAAAAGAAAACAAACTAATAGATTATTCTGAAATTTAATTGATATATATAATACTATATGAGCAAGTTAATTTAATGATCTTTTGACTAAATTTTCAAAAAAAAAAAAGGAAGAAAGAAAGAAAGTAAAAAGAATTTTATGGATATCTTTTCTTCATCTGTCTAATCGAATTATTGTATTAAATTAATTTTCAGGTACATCCCCCTATCGGATTGAACAGTAGATTAGTTTTCTTATATTTTGTTTGGTATTTTTTTTGTAATGAATGAATTTATCATTTTGTTATGTAATATAATGCGTCAACAGTTTATCGAAAGCTCTTTTGTGTAGTATAATCTTAATTATGAATTTCTTCTTTAATTACGTACTTATTTCGATTATAATTTCGTTAATGGTCCTTATTTGTAAATTTTTGAATTGTGTAATGTACTTCAGTTATAATTTGTAGAACAATTCTTTGGATTGTATCCATGTAAATGTGGGATATTGAATTGTTTAGACATGTGTGAATTTGATTATTTAGAAGTTGTGATGTAATGAGAGGAGGAAGTCCTGGATGATAGGATGAGTAAGAAATTTGATAATTAGGGATTGTAGATGAAAAGTCGATAACTTGATACCTAAAAATATAGAGAAAACTCTGCCGAATTTTTTATTGATTAAAAAAAAATCCCTAATTTTATTTGAATCATCATGTCCGTGCTCTTTGTTTTAATACAAATGTTGAGGCTGCTACAAAGACTCTCTTTAACATTGAAATCCAATGACTTTTTGTCTCCTCTATCAAATTAGGGAATGAGAACATAGAAAAATGAATTTGTGGATAAAAAATAAAATGTAGGAAAACTTAAGGAACCAAAAAGTCATTATTTGAAAAGTATAAGAATCAAAGTGAATTTTTAACTTCAATCATGAAACTACCATCTTTTTTTGCGCTTTTGTTTTCACTTTGATTATCTAAATTTAAATTTTGCTTTTCCTCAATAAATTTACTTAATTATCTATCAATTTAAGCCTATAACACCAGTGAATAGTGATGTGAGAATAATATTTTACCCGTGTCTTTTTTAAAGATTCTTATAATTATAAATATAATAAGAATATCTTCAAAAATAGAATCACAGGCTGTAGAGTTTTTATCATAACCATAATACCTTTTTTACTAGGTGGGTTAATTGCTTAGCGTTTTTTATCCATCATAGAAGAAAGAAACATATGGCAGCCTCACACACACAGAATCTGATAACTTTATGAGCTGGACATCACCCATGATGGTATTATCCAGCTATAAATTGGTCCCAAATCGAAGCTCAAATCTCACTGGCTTGCCCTAGATTTCTCCTTAGATTATGTTATTCTTCACCAACCAAGATTATGTTCCAAATCTGATATTACCCTATTTTTGTCCACCTTTGAAATTATTTTCTTTCTTTCTTCAGAGAACATTTCCAAAATCTAGAGAGGCCACTTTTTCCATCTTATTTCCCTCATGTAACTTCTCTCCATAGCCGTCAAATCATTAAGCACCACGTGTACCACCAAAAGTTTGTCCACCCAGACTCACTCTATCATTGCGCACTGTAATATGCGTTATTTCACATACTTGCCACTGTATCACTGCTCACCAATGGTGGCCCCACAACTGTTCCTCGGTATCTGCGTCACTCCAAGACAACAACATAAAATATTTCTGACTAGATTTTCCGGGTGCTCTTTGTTTTTTTTTTCTTTTTTTGTTTTCACTTCAAAGGAGAAAAAACAATTAACAAACAGAGTTCGTGAGGGTAGGCTGGCTTGCTTCCTAGCTTCTTTCTTGCTTTGTAAAAACACCCTTTTAAAAGTTTTTATTTTCCTGGTTTCTTAGCACCCCTATCATGGCATTTTCACAGAGGGTTCAGTGCTTTTTCTCAAGTCCAAATAACTAAAATTTGAGTCTTTTTGCTGCTGCTGCTGTTTTAACTTATTAACTAATGGGGTTTCTTCTTCTAATTCTTTTTGTGTTTGTTTTTGCAGGTTGATTATGTTACATTTGGTTGCCATTCTTGGAATGCTTTAAAAGGATTAGTTACTCACTGGTTTGATTCTTTCTCAGTTTTAGTTATTGGGTTTTAATTACTTTTCTGTATTGGAACAATGTCTCTCTGTCTCTTGTTTATGGACTGCTTACTTTATTCTCTATTGGCTTCTTGCAATTTTTTTTCTTGAGCTAGTATTTGTTTTGAGTGAAATGCATTTTTAATGTGATGATATTGTCACACTTTGTTTACCAATGTTACAATTCAGAATTTCTTTAGGAAATTTATGATCAGGGGGGTGTGTGTGTGTTTACCTGAATTTCCTGTCTATGCATTCAAATAACTCGTTTCATTGTAGGAGATTTTGACCAAAATTTCCTGAATTAGATTAGGTAGGTGATTAATTTTTTAGGTGCTTTGTTCATATAGCGGCTAGGGCTTTTGAGTGTGGCTAGGAGAACTCATATCCTGAAATGGTAGTTGAATAAAATAGTCGTATGTTAGCTAATTTTGTGGATAGAACAACCATCACTGGTCATGTATCTCCTGTAGGCATATGAGGTGGTACCCCTTTGAGATCAAATTCATGCAGTTCTTCCTACGTCTCCCCTACATGTACAAGCCTTATGCAGTTGTAGTTTGCTTAAGAATGCTGAATGCCATATCATGAAATTTAGGAAAAACATTCAGAGCCTTTATAGTGAACAAGGTTTTTATGTGCTGACTTTGGGGCAAGGAAGATAATTTATGTTACGGACGGATGTCGTCAGTTTGTCTTTAATGAGGTCAAGCATCCTATATAGAAATCCTGAAGTTCCTTTAAAACAAAATTCTATTTCCGGGATTTTAGGCCTTGTCAGTTCTAGGTAATGCAAAATTGTGTTTAAATGAGCATATGTATTTGAGCAACAAGGAGTTGGTGTTTGTTCATCATTAAAATCCCCTTTAAGTGAGACAAGCTGTTTGTGCAACAAGGAGTTGATGAGATTAGGTGGATGATTAGTTCTAGGATGACTTGGTTCCTTAGAGCACCATTTGCAACGTCAACTTTTCCTTTGAACATGATGAAAAACCGTGAGATTTTATTAGGAAATAAAAAATTAGGATAAGGGAGATGACTACTTAGAGGTTGATAGTTAGGATGTGTTCCTTGAAGTAATTGCTTCGATGAAATTGACCTCCAATAGAGAATATTTACTCAAATGAATCTTATGGAAAATAACCATGCGATTACTTTTTCCCATTGTCAACCAAGAAATCTCTACCTTTAAAAGAAATATGAGGTAAACAATCAATTTCAGCACACGATGGACACTTGCATTAAGTAGGAGATAAAAGAATCAACATTATTATTATTATTATAAACTGAATTGTTGCTAACAATCCAATACCAATTGTCTTGGATAGTCTAGTGTGGAAATGATTTTAAATCATGGTTACAATCATGATTGTGCACCAAGGCCCATTCCCGGGCATTACATGATCCCATTCCCAAGCATTACCTGGTCGTGTTGGTTGTTGCAGTTGTGAATTATTAGCAACTCTAAGCAAATTTTCAATTATCCACATATATTTTTATACTTTATAGTAATTTACTTACAGACATAATATTAGTGCTTGTTGTTTGATGTCGAGTGAAAAAGCAGATTGTTAGGGGTATCTGCTATAACCAAACTAAACAAAACAAAACCAATCATTTTTTTAGTATTTGGGGGCGTCTCAGTTAGAAATATTCATATATTTCGGTTCGGTTTCAGTTTGACATTTCTAAAAATCATTAAACTGAAACAACCCAGAGTCTGTGTGCATTCAATTTTGGATTATGTTAGTTTGAGTTAGCAACCTGAACCTGATTTGGATTGATTCAGCATAAATGAACATGGTTTCGTGAAAGGCTTGTCAATACTTACCTTTTGAAAATGGTTATTAATTGTTTCAGCTAAAAAATATCCGAATCAAATCAGACCAAAACTGATCAATATGTTGGATTCTGTTGGTTTGAAAATTTTTAATTTTTTCAATTTTTTGTTTGGTTTTTATCTTTCTGAAACCATACTTTTAGTGATTAAAATATCACAAAATCAATATAGAATGTCACACAATCTTGTTGATTCTATGTCTATAACAATATTTTTTTAAAAAAAAAAACATAAAATATTTGAAATGCTTCCCATAAAATCTTAAATAATCCCCATGGATCTTGACTTTATAAGCAAAACTTTAAAGGTTGAAGCTTTATTTTGGTGAAAATACTTGAAGAAAATACTTTATAAAATCTTAAATAATCCCCATGGATCTTGACTTGGGTATTTGCTGCATCACTATGTTTTCTCTGTCAGTTTGATGCTCTGTTTCTATTGCATATGCTTATGTGACTTGTTGTCGACATACTTCAAGATGACTGAGACTTGATGCTCCACTATTTGTTCAAAAGTTTGATGCTGATATCATGTTTTCCTAGAAGAGCAATCTCATGTTGAATGGTTTTTTCGAGCAGGTTCCTTTGCTCACAGTATATTATTACCAACTTTCATGAATTACCTAATCTCTATGTCACAATAAAATCTAAATTTATGGTTTCATTTGCTCACTCTATATTATTGGTCCTTTCTCTTAATTGTTTTAAACAGTAATTTATAATTATAATGTGTAAAGTAATTGTAATTCCTTTGCAAGCACAACACTCAAGATCAAAACAACCCTCTATCAAGAATCTATTTGGAAATTTGACAATGTGGTTGCGGTTGTTTTTCAAATAACTTTTCGTGTCAAAATGTATGCCAATGATTTTTTTTATTTTTTAAAATTATTTTTGACATCAACACATCAAAATGATTTGAAAATACTAAAAATATATTAATTTAAAGTTAATAAAAAATTAAAAAAATTTAATTTTTTTTTTTAAAAACGTTTTTTAAACGCAGAAACAAACAGGTAATTATGGCTTTTGAATTGTAACTTCTGAAAATAACATATAGAAGAGGCTATAATATCAGCTTTTGAAATACTATCAAACAATTAGAAATCACAACCACAATTAAAATGGTGATTCCCAAGCTGGCACCAAATCAAATTGAAAAAGACAACTCGAAGCATGATAAAATAGCAGAAACAGAAACAAAATTGAATGATTGAAATAAAATAAAACAAAAAAAGCGGGATGAAAAAAGCAACTACACTTGGATGCCATAAAAAAGCCTAACTCTTTTAGTTTATATATATAATAGTTTATATATATAATGCAAAATATAATGGATATATTATATTATTTGAGAGTGTGATACAGGGATTGTCATCATAACCTAGTTCCATTATAAGCGCTTCTTTGCAAGTTTTTCTTCTTCTTCTTTTCCCATTATTCATCATTTTCAAAAAAAAAAAAAAAAAAAAACCAAGAAAAAGAAAAAAAATTGACCGTGGTGAACCTTTTATCCGTTCCTCTCTTTGCTAGGTGAGTATTTGTACAAATTATTATTTTTATTTGTTTGTTAGTGTCTCTGTATTAGTCTTACTACCTTAATTTTGTCATCAAATTGCAATTTTTTTTATGGGAATTGACACTTTACTCACAAGAGTCTATAACACTAGTTTGAATCCATAAAAATTATTTTGTTATAATATTTCTCCTCTTCTTAACATAAAGTTGTTCCTTTGGAACATTGTAAAGATAAATGCAGTCATTAGATTGATGATATACTATTTTTCTCTCAGTGAAATTCTTTTTATTGATTTTGAGAAAAGAAAAAAGATAATAGTATTCTTGTAAAAGCTCCCTTTGATTTTTTAACACAATCTTCTATTTATATATTTATATATAAAAAAATTACCCTAGCATCCTATAATTCAGAAACATCTAAAGACATCATTTCTTCCCCCCTCTCTTCTTTTTCAGTGATAAACATTGAAGAATTTGTGATTTCTCTCAAATTTAAAAATAAAATTACTATTAAAATTGATTTCTCACACGGATTTGTTCTCAATGTTGTTGTCTGCTGGGTGGTGGAATCTGTTGCATGTTTCATCAACATATAGCCAGTTTAGTTATTTGAATTTCCCTTCATCAAACCAGAAACCCTCCTCATATTCTTCTAAATTAACCTACAATTCCAATTCTTTTGATAGGTCATTCATGGATTATCACGAAACTCTCTTTCGCAATTCAAAATTATAGAATTTTGATGATGATTTTGACATTTTTGATGTTTTTCAAAAGAATTAAAAACAAAATAGCACTGGGTTTGATTTCGGTTATGATTTTGTGTTTTCCAGTACTAAAAAATACGAGTGCGAAATCATCTTTTAATGATGATATATTTTGGTGGGTTAAACGGGTCTAGTTCATCTGTAAATAATGATGATGATATTTTTGGAGGCTTTTACTTCTTCCTCGAAGGCTGCAAAGCAAAGAGCACCAGTTGATGACTGGTACAAAACTGAAGCCTCCGAGCCGAAATGGATCAGTTGGTTATGATAATTTGTTACCCGAATTTGGCTCTAAATATACCTTGCTGGCTTTTGCTAGAGACTCTAATATTCTATCCTCTAAATGCTCCTCGGTTTAATAGAAGAAAGTGAGACAAATTTCATCTCACTTAAAATGTTGACTCATTCTGAATTTCTTGCCTAAATTCTAGCCGAGTTGTTTCGAGTTTTTTCCATCTGTTCTGGTACAGGTAGCCATGCGCAGATCATCATCTCTCTTTAATTTCCCGTTACCCATTTCCCCTCTTCCCACCTTCCTTTCATCGAATCCAATTCATAACTAATTATGATATTTTACTTTGAATTATAATTTAAAAGTTGTTTTTTATAAATAATTTATGAAAAAAATAAATTAAAATAACCGTAAGTTATAAGCATTATTTGTAAAAATGATTCAAAATAACTTTTTAATAAGGAATTCAGTATAAAATCCACAAACTAAAGTAAATTTTTCTTGTTTTTTATTAAATCAAAGGTTTTAATCCAATTTATAACAAAAAAAAATTTAAATCAAAAGCTATTTTAACTTACTTAAAAAAAATTAAAATTAAAATCAAAAGTAAAAAATATATTAAATCAATTTACAAAAGTCATATCTAATATAACCTAAGTTTAACTACTTCTTGAAATCTCCTTATTGTAATCTTAATTGTGTATGCTTCGTGTTATAATCTAAATTAAAACATTTGTTATTCTTACCATAATAAATTTTATTGTGCAGCAAGACTCAAGTTATTGTGCATTAAACTATTCTCCTATAATGCAATCTTTTTCCAAAGTTGTAGAAACGTTTAATATGGTTGTTGTAACCTATTTTTGGGTTTCCCCTCTTAAAATATATATATATAGCTGGAAGAAATTAGAAAAATAATAAGAGGTGGGAGCGCTCAGAAAAGAATCAGAAAAATTGACTAAGGAGGTTCGAAAAGACAAGGAGTGAAATTTTTTACAGTATATACTTGAATGAGGAGAGCCCTGTTGGAAGAGAAAATTTAATTTGAAGAGAAAAGGCCAAAATTGGATGTTTATGGACTCAATTGGATTTTATTGAAGGTTTAATTGAATTTATAGAGGATTTGATTGCAAGATAAATTGATTTTTAAGTCAATTTAGGCTTTAATTGGAAGAAATTTAAGTTCCGGGGCCAAAATATTTTTTTTAGGAATTTATTAGGTCAAATCAGGGGCTTAATTGCATAAATATTGAAGTTTAAGGGCCAATTGGGGACTTAATTGAGAAAATCCGAAACCAGGGACCAAATTGGAAGAGGCGCGTAAATGGAGGGGCTGCAATTATTCGGTTCAGGGGCCTAATTGAAGAAATTGAAAGTTTATTAATCAATTGAGGGCTCAATTGCATAAATCAGAGGCCAAGGACCAAAGTGAAAAACGCGGCCAACTATAAGGGCGGGGACTAATTTTGGCAGGGGTGCAATTGAAATGAACAAAAGATGATTGAGGGCTGATTTGAAAATTGGCGCGTTCTGGCACCACATTTAAATGAAACGGCGCGTTTTCTCCAAAACGACGCCGTTTCATACATTGTATCAAAAAAAAGAAAAAAAAAGAGCAGAACGGTGTCGTTTTGAACGACACCGTTCCTCTTTCTTCTTCCCCCCGAACATGCAGCGGGGAAGAAGGGAAAAGGAGCTTTCGTTTAAATTTTGCCGGCCCTTTCTCGCCTCGAGGCCACCAACCCGAAGCCCCACGCCGTTGGACCGCCGACCGAAGACACTGGCCGACCACCCGCCACGCGCCTGCCAGAAAACCGGGGGAGCCGAACCTCGACAGTAGCACTCAATGGCCGACCAGCCGCCGCGAGACCTGCTGCCCATGCGCCACAGTAAAAAGCCACACTCACTCGCTCTATAAATAGCACCCAACACAGCAGCGAAAAAAGGAGGAAAGAGGAAGAAAAGACCTAAAAGGGAGAAAAAGGAAGAAAAGACCCGAAAGAGAGAAAAGGGAGGACGGGCAAAAAAAAAAAGAGGGAAGAAACGAAAAAACAGAGGAGGAGGAAAAGGAGGAGAACGAAAAAAAACCAAAAGAGAGAGAGAGACCGAAACACAGTGAGAGGAAGGAAGAGTTGTAAACTTGAAGAAAACAAACCGGGAGGATCATGGGAAAACACTGAAAAAGTAGCACCGCTGCCGCTGCTTGGAGCCGCCGTCCGTGAGCCAAGACACCGCCACCAGCCTCCAGCAGCACCAGCACCTCTATGACGCCACTGTAGAGAGAGAAGAACGTTGTTGACAAAGGGAGCAAAGGAAACAAAGAGAAGAAGCAGTGCCGAAACAGCAGGGAGGAGGAAGGAGGTCGCAGCAACGCCACTGCCGCCGTCCGTGAGCCACGACACCGCCACCGGCCTCCACCGCAGCACCACCAACAAAGCCGACAGACCAGCGACGCATCGCCTCCTCCGCGCCAGGTAATTCTTCTTCCCCCTTCATTGTGGCGTTATGTTTTGCTCCCTGCATGCAGAACGAATAGCGTTCTGCATGCAGGAGAGTGGGGGGGGGGAAATAATTCCCCCCACCAGTTTTGTTGCTGGGCGAGGTTGGTCCTGGCCCAGAAGGGGATATTAGTTTTTTTGGGCCGAGATCGGCCCAATCCATTTTTGGGCCGAAATCGGCCCAACACTTTTGGGCTGAGTCCAGCCCAGTTGGTTGGGCCGGACCAGCCCAGCCCATTTAATATTATATATTATACATTATATTGTTTTGTATTATTTATATATGTATACATGTTTTAAAACAAACAAAAAAATCAAAAAAGTTCTTCAAAAATCATTTCAAAAATATGCGATTTTGTTGTAATTTTATTACTGTATTTTGATCAATATCGGTTTGTATTTTTATATTGTAAAGATACAAATCCGGTATTAAAATACCCGGTTTTCGTCAAAACATCAAAAAAATACATAATTACAAAAACAATGTTTTGTTTTCATGCATACGGCCTAATCTCTCCAATATATATATATAAATATTATAACATCATATTTTCACACAATCAAAGGAAATTTCAAAAACAATATATGTATTAGCATGCATTTTGGCTTTAATAACCTGTTTATTCAAGCCATGAGAACTAGGCCAATATTTCAAAAATTCTAAAAAAATCTTTTTGTCCTCTTTTAGTATATGGGATTACGAATTTATACGTAAAACGTATTCCTGATGTTAAAAATATGATTTTTACATAGACGTTAGAATGGTTAGGTTTTACCCGATAAGATAAAGACCTCCTTATTGAGGAGGACTTTTCTTGAACCATAAACGGACCAACAACCAGAAATACAATAACACTTTAGCTTTTTTTTTTATCAGACAATCAAACAATGCAGCTTACCTTAGGTAAGACGTATTTGGGGTGCTAATACCTTCCCTTTACGCAACCAGTCCCCGTGCCCGATCTCTGAGGCCAGTTAGGGTTCCTAGTGATCAAAATACTAGGTGGCGACTCCCACACCATTTTTCACTGCTAAGAGACAACGAATTCCTTGTCTCCCCATATTCACCAGATATAATATCCCCCATTACATTTTTGAGGGTGGACGATCGCCGCGACGTCGCTCACGTGCGACAGAATGGCGACTCCATTGGGGACCTTGTGGACTAAGCTTTGTTTTTGTCTGATTTGTTTTTGTTTTTGTGTGTTTATTGTTAAATATAGAACTGTCTCATACGTATATGCTTTAAATATTTTACACATATTTTACACATATTGATCATGCATTATATAGAACTGTCTCATGCATCACATACTTTGATTATTGAGAGCACACACAAACTTTAAGTTAAGTGGGGAACTAGCAGCTTACCTTACGACTATTAGTCAAGGTTTAAGTTTGTGTAAACCCCAACTCTTCGCTGAGTGCTTAGACTGGCTATAGTTGGTACATGTGCCATCTCATTGCCTATAAGCCCCCATATTGCCTCCACGAGGGCAATCACTGGGACAGCAAGAGACCCCTTTTTAGAGACTGAATAGCCAACCTACCCTCGTCAAGCACAAAAGATTTAGAACCGGCTATAGGGTGTATGCTCCACAAAGTACATTTTGCATAAAACAACCTAAAACATAAAGTATTTGGTTTTCAGGTCTTTTGAAACGATAAGATGGCCATCATTACCAAATTTACTACTGTGGAATATGGGCAGAATTCTGAATTGTCACAACTATCAGAGGGAGATTGCTCTAGATATGATGCAAGGAAGCTGCCAGTAGTCAAAGACCTGAATTGCGTAGTATATGAGATGAAGAGAATATTGGGCCATAGTCAGAACATTGATGAGGCGGCATTTTTCGGGAAATATGGGCGATTGTTGGAAATTGCAAAGATAGAAGTATTGAACCCAGCAATCAAAGCCTTGATTAACTTTTGGGATCCCGATTACAGATGCTTTTCCTTTGGAAATGTGGATTTGTGTCCCACTATAGAGGAGTATGGAATGTTGACGGAGTTTCCCAAACACCTGCACCGGGTTTATTTTCCTTTGAGAAATGACAAGGTGATTCCTGAGTTGTCAAAATTATTGAAGATTCCACATCTGAGCAGATTTTTAGAGAAGAATGGCAGCGGTTTAAAGTGGAAATTTTTGGAAGTTGAATTAGAAAGGAAAAAAGAGCAATACGTCTCAATGCTAGAAAGAAACAGGTTAATCGCTCTGGGGATCTATGGTCTCGTGTTATTTCCAAGCTTAAAAGGGGTTATAAGTCTAGAAGCTGCTGCTGCATTCGTGGAATATGAAAATACTCATGTCAACCCTACAACTGCCATATTAGCTGAGACCTTGCTGACCCTCAACCATTTTAGAAAGACAGGGAAAGGCGCAGTAAGATGCTGTACTCAGTTATTATACATCTGGATGGTAAGCCATGTTGAAACCAAGAAGCCGATCTTTAATAATTTTTGGTGGTTTAACCAAAAACCCTTGAAGATAGTGGAGGAAGAAGAATGGGGAATCCTGGGTGATCAGGGTTGGATGAAAAAACTCCAAGAGTTACCTAGTAGCAACTTTAGTTGGAAGGCCCCTTGGGTTAAATCAGTTGATGTCATAGTAAGTTGTGGACAAAAATGCTGGGTACCTTTAATTGGGATCACAGGTTATGTCAGCTATGCTCTGGCTCTGGTGATAAGACAATTAGGTGGCATACAACACATCCCAAGAACTGTGGGAGCTGCTGAATTTTCCAGGTTTTTTAAGGATCAATCCGCGCGAGAAGTCCTTGAAACCATCAAACAAGATTGGAGCCATTTGACTCTAATTCAAAAGGAGTCGGAAAGATTGAGAGACCCTAGCTCAAGTGAAGGATATGAAAAGTGGAGGAATTTGACCCCGATTGCCGCTCCGAAAAAGCCATGTTCTGAAGATGGGCCTTCACGGATTGAAGAAGGGTCATTGAAAAGAAAAAAGGTCAGTAATGAGGAAGACCTTATGGAGCAATTAGAAAGGCTCTAAATAGAATTGGGAAAGAGTAAGGAAGATAAAACAACATTAGAAAGGATGATGATGGAAGGAGATAAAAGCAGAGTGTTTCTAAACGAACAGCTCAAATCCAGAGATGCGAAAATAGGGATGTTAGAGCTGCAATTGAGCAAAGGAAAGGCCGTAATAGAAGAGTCCGAGAAAGAAAGAGGAAGACTAATTTTGGATTGGATGCAAAGCAGCTCTGAATTGGAAGCGTTGAAAGCCGACTTCAACGGCTATCAAGAGAATGTCGAGGACAAATTCTTGCATGTTCAAGCAGAGTTGTTAGACCGAATTGAGAAGTATGATGAGTTAAACAAGAAATATATGACGAGAGAAAGTCGCCTAGCTGAATTGCAAGAGTTCGAAAGAAAGGGTAATGAAGAGGAGGTTTTGAAGGCAGATTTGGCAGCTAAGAAAATTGAAATAAGAACGCTGAAGGTGAAGTTTGACAAAGAACGAGAAAAGGTGAAACAATTGACCAAAAAGTTGGAAATTTCAGAAAAAACATAAAGAACAGATCGACACCAACAACAATACCTTGAATCGGAACAACATGTTGCTTATAGAGAAAATGGCCAAAGTAGATGAGCAAATGGATGAAGCTGCCATTCACGCACGGATTATTAGAGCCAATGCTCGAAGGGTGGGAAGGGACATCTTTTGTTATCGACAAAGCTTGGCTGAGACAGATGCCTTCTTAGAGAAAATTGAGAATCGAGGCCTCGCTTTCCTACCAGTGGCTAGAGATATGGATGAAGATGAAGATTGATGTATTTCTCTTTTTATTATTTTGTACCCTCTTTTCAAGAGATGAATTAACCAATATTAATGGAAAGGGGCTTTGACCCATCTTTTATAAAAAAAATGTAAGCCTACCAAAGTAGCAGCTTGAGCAGAACTACTCCTGATAAGGAACGTGACAAAAAGAGTCCATGCCCATTACACAAGAGGAATGTTGGCCATCGATCGTTTTTTAAAACAAGCTTCTAAGAGCATTCATGCATTGTTTCTTTATCATACATTCATTTACATTTTTCCATGCATCCCAGACCGTGAAACATAGGTCCCACATCCAAAGTCCACAACACCCGGTCTCGAGCGAGAATGGAGAACGAAGAGAGAGCTCACTTAGAGTCACATTATCAGACCGAGTTGGAGTCCGTAAAAAATGAAGTTTCTCGGCTAACCGACTTACTTGAGCAGTTTCTAAGAGCTAAGAATGGGGAGAGAACATCAGCACAACAGCCTGAAGGAGCGCCAGCAGCTCACATCCCTCAAGCATCTCAAAACCAGGGGGCAAACTCGGCCAATGAACAACATTTTGTGCCTATCACCCCTATCCAGCCAACTCACTCTCCAATTACTGTGGACTTAACAACGGAGGGAGTCCCGGATAATAGGTCTCCCAGTTTGATAGACCAAGACAAGCTATTTGCTCTGGAAGAAAGATTAAGGGCAGTTGAGGGTAATGACTGGTTTGACCCTATGCGAGCAGCCGAAGTATGTTTGGTACCAAACATCGTGGTACCAAAAGATTTTCGGATATCAGAATTCATTAAGTACACCGGGTTGGAATGCCCAAACACTCACCTTCGATCCTACTACAACAAAATGGCGGAAGTAATCCGTGATGATAAATTGCTAATCTATTTCTTTCAAGATAGCCTAGCAGGATCCGCTTTAAGCTGGTACATGAGGTTAGACAGCATCAGGATCAGGAGCTGGAGGGACTTGGTGGAGGCTTTCCTTAAGCAGTACAAGTTTAACATGGAGATCGCTCCTGATCGAACAAGTTTAATGTCAATGGAGAAAAGGAGCCAAGAGTCAGTAAGGGCTTATGCACAAAGATGGAGGGATGAGGCAATGCATGTCCAACCCCCTTTGATAGAAACAGAGATGGTGAGCTTGTTTGCTAATACCTTCAAGGCACCTTATTATGAGCACCTAATGGGTAGTTCCTCTCAACATTTCTATGATGCGGTACGCATAGCTGAAAGGATAGAGCAAGTGATTAAAGCTGGGCGTATAGCGGTGCCGGTGGAAAAGAAGGGTTTTATTGGAAGAAAGAGAGAAGGCGATATTAACAACTTGGAAGGAGGGTATAAGGGCAAGAAAGTAGATTCCCACAATCCACAAGTACCTACCTCTCAATTCTCACACATGAACTTTAACCAACCTTTTTCCCCTAATCGAACAAATAACCAGTCAAACAACCAAAATCACTACCAAAGACCCCATACAAGATACACTTCAGAACAACTGCCACCGCTACCCATGCCTTTGAAGGACATGTACGCCAAACTGTTGAGCATTGGGCACATAGCTCCTATCCCTACACTACCATTACAACCACCATTCCCAATTTGGTACAAACCCGAGTTAACTTGTGAGTACCATGCGGGTAATCCCGGGCATGGGATTGAAACCTGTTATGCTTTTAAGAAAAGATTGTTGGAGCTTATTAAGATAGGATGGGTATCCTTTGAAGACAAGCCCAATGTTAATTCAAACCCGTTGCCTAAAAATGCCTCAAGTAGTAGTGGAATAGGCATGATAGAAGTTGGAAATCAATGCAAGGTGTTGAAGGTGTCTATGGAAAAGATGTACGAGATGTTAGTACGATCAGGATTTCTAGAGGCAAATGTGGAAAGCCATTTGGAGGGAGGTGGTTATTGTGAGTTCCATGGAAGAGATGGGCACCATATTGAGGATTGCATCGAGTTTTGCGAAAAGATTGCAAAAATGTTAAAAATGGGGCAGTTGAGAATTGAACCCATGGAGAGCAGGGGTGAGGTGAGTATGATGGAAGGTCAAGATGAAATGACAGGAGTATGTAGGATCCAACAAACAGCTAATGGGCCCCCAAGGCTAATCTTAGTTAAACCGTCCTACACAAAAGGGAATCACCATGCCATGCCTTATAATTATGGTTATGCCTCCAACGTTCGAGCTCCTCTTCCTTTGTTCCAGACTGAGATAAGTGGTTTGACCAGGAGTGGTCGTTGCTTTACGCCTGAGGAGTTGAGGAAGGAAAAGGGTAAAGAAGTGGTAGATCTGGACAAAGCACTAGAAGTTAATAAGCCGGTAACAGAGGAGGAGTCGAATGAATTCTTGAAGTTGATCAAGCATAGCGAATATTGCATAGTAGACCAACTAAAGAAGACCCCAGCTAGGATCTCCCTTATGTCCTTGATACTCAGCTCTGAGCCGCATCGAAACGCCTTGCAAAAGGTATTGAATGAGGCATATGTACCCCAAGACATTGAACATAAAACCATGGAGCATCTAGTGGGGAGGATCCATGCAACTAATTACCTGTACTTCACGACTGATGAGCTTGATGCTGAAGGTACCGGACATAACAAGCCTTTATACATTACGGTTAGGTGCAAGGACTGCCTCATAGGAAAAGTACTCATTGATAATG
Organism: Populus trichocarpa; assembly: GCF_000002775.5. Classification (NCBI taxonomy): domain Eukaryota; kingdom Viridiplantae; phylum Streptophyta; class Magnoliopsida; order Malpighiales; family Salicaceae; genus Populus; species Populus trichocarpa. Next base: position 45,694,744 of record NC_037285.2, on the reverse strand, counting down.
GCTCGGCCCTTAACGTGTTGCCAAAGCACATGCTGGGAGAAATGCCGATCGATGAATCCCATATAAAGCCAAGTACTATGATGGCCAGAGCGTATGATGGCTCACCTAGGCCAATAATTGGGACTTTAGAGGTGGAGCTATATGTGGGACCACAAATGTTCCTAGTAACACTTCAAGTTATGGATATACATCCTTCCTATAGTATGTTGTTAGGAAGACCTTGGATTCATGCAGCGGGGGCCGTAGCTTCATCATTGCACCAATGCCTGAAGTATATCATGAATGGGATGTTGGTAACTGTCAAAGCTGAAGAGACAATATCCATGATAAAGAATGTGGCGGTACCTTTTATAGAGGTAGATGATTGCAAAGATAACAATATCCATGCTTTTGAGATTGTGAACACTGACTGGGTGCCGGAGAACACAGTATTAAGAAAGCCAAGGATCTCAGAAGCAGCAAGGATGGCAACTCAATGCTTCTTGGAACGCGGGATCCCATTTCAGTATAACCCTATCACCGGGATACCAGAAGGTGTTAATTCGGCAAAGATGACATGTGTTGATCAAATATTTGGGCTAGGATATAAACCTAGCAAGGAGGATCATCGGTGGGCTGCTAGTCGGAGAAGGGAAAGAAGAATAGCTAGAATTGAAGGAAGGGAGCCTGAAGAAGAAAAGCTAGAAATCCCTCCCCTTAGCGTGTCATTCCTAAAAGCTGCATACATAATGCAACATGATAAAGAAGCCGAAAGCCTTGATCAAGAGCTGTCAAACATGAGCATAAATACCTTGGGGGAAAACAAGGTGGAAGGAGATGACGTGAAGACAGTAGCGAGAAAGGGAGACGAAACACTGCCGCAACTGACGGTCTACACCCTAGAAGAAGTCTCCGCCCAGACCTTTGTGCGCAAGTTGGCTCAAGGCGAGAAGTTTCAGAACTGGGTGATCCAAGAAGCTCCAGTAGTTTTTAAAATGTAAACCCACTTTGGTTGTCTTAACATGCTTTTGTCATTGCTTTGGTTGTTTTTTTTATTTTCTCTAGTCGACAATCAAGGCTCAATTGTCAGCTAGATTTCGTGTTTGTCATGGAGCCTACCTTTTCTTTAAATAAATTGTGAGATCATGCACTTTTCACAACTTGCCTTCTTTTTTATGCATTTACACCAAACACTTCCCACTTTCAGGAATCCTGAAAGCGGATCTCCTACAACATCACATATATGGCCAAACTTGAACGAGCATGTGATAACTATGGAAGAAGAAGAGTGGGATGAAAGCAATATCAGTGAATTCACCAGGCTAGTAGAACAACAGGAACAGACTTGGAAACCTACCGCAGAGGAACTCGAAACCATCAATATAGGCAGTGATCAGTTCAAGAAGGAGTTGAAAATAGGTACCCTAATTACTTCTGAACTAAGGACAAAAATGATCACCCTGTTACAAGAATATGCAGATGTCTTTTCTTGGTCTTATGAAGATATGCCCGGTTTGGACACAAATATTGTAGTACACAAGATACCGTTGGAAGAAGGTTGTAAACCAGTCAAACAAAAGCTGAGGAGGGCCCACCCGGATATCTGGATCAAGGTTAAGGTGGAACTCGAGAAGCAATGGGATGCCGGCTTTCTAGAAGTAGTTAGATATCCACAATGGGTATCTAACATTGTTGTGGTGCCTAAGAAGGAGGGGAAAATTAGAGTGTGCGTGGATTTTCGGAATTTGAATAAAGCTAGCCCCAAGGATGATTTTCCTCTACCACACATAGATGTTTTAGTGGACAACGCTGCCCGGAGTTCCACATATTCCTTTATGGATGGTTTTTCAGGATGCAACCAGATAAAAATGGCTCCGGAGGATAAGGCGAAAACAACTTTTGTCACACCTTGGGGGACGTTCTGCTACAAGGTCATGCTGTTTGGATTGAAGAATGCAGGAGCAACCTATCAAAGAGCAATGGTGACTTTCTTCCATGACATGATGCACAAGGAAATTGAGGTGTATGTAGACGACATGATTGCCAAGTCTAAAAGGGGAGAGGATCATGTTGAAGTTTTGAGGAAGTTGTTTGAGAGATTGAGGAAGTATGAATTAAGGCTCAATCCTGCAAAATGTTCATTCAGAGTTAAATCGGGTAAGCTGTTAGGATTTGTGGTAAGTGATAGAGGTATAGAGGTGGATCTAGATAAAGTGAGGGCCATCCAAGCTATGTCATCCCCTAAGACGGAGAAAGAAGTAAGAGGATTCTTAGGAAGGTTAAACTACATTGCTCGGTTTATAGCTCAGCTGACAACAACATGCGAACCTATATTCCGACTATTAAGGAAAAAGAATCCTGGAACCTGGAATGAGGAGTGTGAGGAAGCATTCAATAAAATCAAATATTATTTACAAAATCCACCTTTACTAGTCCTTCCGGTATCAGGAAAACCTCTGGTATTATATTTAACGGTAACCGAAACAGCCATGGGATGTGTACTGGGTCAGCATGATGAAACTGGAAGGAAGGAAAGAGCTATTTATTACTTGAGTAAGAAGCTCACCGAATGTGAGTCTAGATACACTGAGATAGAAAGGCTCTGTTGTGCGTTGGTGTGGGCAGCAAAGAGGTTGCGACATTATATGTTATACTATACCACCTGATTGATTTCAAAAGTGGATCCTCTGAGGTATATTTGTAACAAACCCTTTCTCTCAAGTCGAATTGCAAGGTGGCAAGTTTTATTAGCAGAATATGACAAAGTATATATGACAAGGAAAGCCATAAAAGGAAGTGCAATTGCGGACCATTTGGCCGATAATGCTGTTGAAGATTACGAGCCTTTGGATTTTGACTTCCCCGATGAAGATATATTGTCAATAGAGAAAGAAGAAGAGAAGACAGATTGGTGGACGATGTTTTTTTACGGTGCAGTGAATGTATATGGTAACGGGGCCGGTGCGGTAATAATCTCTCCTGATAAGAAACAATATCCAGTTTCGGTTAAACTACATTTCGAGTGCACCAACAATACAGCTGAGTATGAAGCTTGTATCCTCGGTTTAGAAGCGGCATTAGAGTTAAAGATAAAGAAGTTAGATGTATATGGAGATTCAATGTTGATTATCTGTCAGGTTAAAGGGGAATGACAGACCAAGGAGGAAAAGTTGAGGCCGTACCAGGAATACCTATCCACGCTAGCAAAGGAATTTGAAGAAATTAGATTCACCCATCTGGGAAGGGAGGGGAACCATTTTGCGGATGCTTTGGCCACGCTAGCTGTTATGACTACCATTGATCTCAAGTGCAAGGTACAACCGGTACACATTGACATTATAAATGACCCAGCTTATTGTTGCTTAGTTGAAGGAGAGATAGACAGACAGCCTTGGTATTACGATATCAAGAACCTTGTGCAAAATCATGAATATCCGGTGGGAGCTTCCAAAACGGACAAGAAAACCTTGAGAAGGTTGGCTATAGACTTCTATTTAGATGGAGAGATTTTGTACAAAAGATCATTTGATGGAACCCTGCTAAGGTGTTTGAATGAGGCAGATGCTAGAAATGCATTACGGGAGGTCCATGAGGGGATTTGCTCAACCCATGCTAGCGGGCATATGATAGCGAGGAAAATCCAAAGGGCTGGTTATTTTTGGATGACACTAGAGAAAGACTGTATCGACTATGTCAGGAAATGTCATAAATGTCAAGTTTACAGTGACAAGGTCAATATGCCACCAGCTCCTCTATTTAATCTAATATCCCCTTGGCCATTTGCAATGTGGGGAATCGACGTAATCGGACCTGTTAACCCAAAAGCTAGCAACGGTCATAGATTCATCCTCGTAGCTATTGACTACTTCACAAAATGGGTGGAAGCTAATTCATATGCCCACGTAACACAGAACGTAGTGAAGAGGTTCATAGAGAAGGACTTGATTTGTCGATATGGTCCTCCAGAAAAGATAGTGACAGATAATGCACAGAATTTCAATGGCAAAATGATAGCGGAGCTGTGTACTAAATGGAAAATCAAGCATTCGAATTCCTCACCATACCGACCAAAAATGAATGGCGCAGTAGAAGCCGCCAACAAGAACATCAAAAAGATTATTCAGAAAATGGTAGTCACATATAGAGATTGGCATGAGATGTTGCCGTTTGCTCTTCATGCATACCGCACTACAGTCAGGTCCTCGACAGGAACTACCCCATATTCTCTAGTGTACGGTATGGAAGCAGTGATGCCTTTGGAAGTAGAAATCCCGTCGTTAAGAGTGTTGATGGACTCCGAATTAGAAGAGGCCGAGTGGGCCAAAATGAGACACGAGCAACTGAACCTGATCAGTGAAAAGAGGATGGCCGCAATATGTCATCACCAACTTTACCTGAAGCGAATGACCAAGGCATATGATAAGAAGGTTAGACCGCGGTTGTTTCGAGAAGGGGATCTAGTATTGAAGAAAATATTGTCGTTACCCGGAGACGATCAAAGCAAATGGGCACCAAATTACGAGGGTCCTTATTTAGTAACGAAGGCATTCTCAGGAGGAGCGCTGAAGTTAGCTAGAATGGATGGAGAAGACCTAGCCCGACCTGTGAATTCTGACTCTGTAAAAAGATATTATGCTTGATGTAGGCTCCTAAATCAATAAAGCAAAGTTTGGCCATTAACTTCTTTCTTTTTTTTGCATTGATCTCACAACAATCATTTTTGCATTAATCCCAACAGTGCATGTCTTGTGTTGTCGCATCTAAAAAGTTTAGCATCGGCTGAACGAATTTCTTCTCTCTATAAAAGCCTAGACTAGAATCACACCCCTACACTGGGGGCAATAAGAGATGTTTTCATGAGAAGTTTTACGTGTTTAAAATGTACGGAAGCCTATAGATTTGAAAACCAAGCTAAAACATTTGACAAAAGCATGACAAAGAGGCAATGACAAGTCATACATTTTGAGAAAAGGACTACTTGAAGAAAGTCAGAGACTTCTTCTCCAAGAATATGATAGGAGGCAACACGAGAGATGAATCCAACATGCGACTTCAAAAGCAAGCTCAGGTTAAGAGGGAGTCTCATGAGCTCGAAGAAGATGATGGGGCCTATGTTTCAAAACCAGGTACGAATGCATGCATGGCATCTAATCATAAATCATTGCATATATGTTTTTTGGATCATTACAGGAGGAGTCCTTAATGCATTCCAACAAGATTGGAGACTAAGAAAGAATCATAGTGGATGATAGCAAAGAATCACGGTTTTGAACCATAGTGGATTCTGGAACAACGAGAAGAACAAGAAAAAGAGAGAAAATGAAAAGTTTTGAACCCTGCCATCAGGAAGAACGACATCAATATCAGCTTTGGTAATAAGGAATTGCCAGATAGGATTCCAAGTTGTTTTAGATCGCCAGAAGGGATCTTGTATTTCGATATTGGTCAAAGGAGGTCGCCAGAAGGGACCTCATATTTTTGCTTTGAATAAAAGGAATCGCCAGATGGGATTTCAAGTTGATGGAGATCGCCAGAAGGGATCTCGTATTTCACTATTTGAAGGTCGCCAGATGGGACCTCATATTTCATGTTTGTTAAAAGGAATCGCCAGATGGGATTACAAGTTGATTAAAGGAGATCGCCAGAAGGGATCTCGTGTTTCGCTATTTGGAGGTCGCCAGATGGGACCTCGTTTTTCATATTGGTTTAAAAAAAAGAGGAATCGCCAGATGGGATTCCAAGTTGATTAAAGGAGATCGCCATAAGGGATCTCGTATTTCGCTATTTGGAGGTCGCCAGATGGGACCTCGTTTTTCATATTGGTTAAAAAAAGGAATCGTCAGATGGGATTCCAAGTTGATTAAAGAAGATCGCCAGAAGGGATCTCGTGTTTCGCTATTTGGAGGTCGCCAGATGGGACCTCATTTTTCATATTGGTTAAAAAAAGGAATCGCCAGATGGGATTCCAAGTTGATTAAAGGAGATCGCCAGAAGGGATCTCGTGTTTCGCTATTTGGAGGTCGCCAGATGGGACCTCGTTTTTCATATTGGTTAAAAAAAGGAATCGCCAGATGGGATTCCAAGTTGATTAAAGGAGATCGCCATAAGGGATCTCGTATTTCGCTATTTGGAGGTTGCTAGATGGGACCTCATATTTCATGTTTGAATAAAAGGAATCGCCAGATGGGATTCCAAGTTGATTAAAGGAGATCGCCAAGAAGGGATCTCATATTTCGCTATTGGGAGGTCGCCAGATGGGACCTTATATTTCATATTGAATAAAAGGAATCGCCAGATGGGATTCCAAGTTGTTTGAGATCGCCAGAAGGGATCTCGTATTTTGATATTGGTTAAAGGAGGTCGCCAGAAGGGACCTCATATTTCATATTGAATAAAAGGAATCGCCAGATGGGATTCCAAGTTGTTTGAGATCGCCAGAAGGGATCTTGTATTTCGATATTGGTTAAAGGAGGTCGCCAGAAGGGACCTCATATTTCTATTGAATAAAAGGAATCGCCAGATGGGATTCCAAGTTGATTGGTTAAACGAGATCGCTAGAAGGGATCTCAGATGGAACTCTATGTTCATCATACCGAAGTTAGAACTCAGACGATTGCTAGATTTGGAATCTTGAGACAACTAAGTTTTGATCATAGTTTTGGGTTAAGGAGGATTGCTGTAAGGACATAGTCTCAGATCAATCAAGCCTTGACAAGATCAGTTTAGGAAGTTCAGTTTTGTTTATCTTTATAAAACTTACTACGCAAAACCCCTGCTTCGTAAGTATTATAAAGAGGGGGCATTTGTTGTAACCCATTTTTGGGTCCCCCCCCTTAAAAAATATATATATAGCTGGAAGAAATTAGAAAAATAATAAGAGGTGGGAGCGCTCAGAAAAGAATCAGAAAAATTGACTAAGGAGGTTCGAAAAGACAAGGAGTGAAATTTTTTACAGTATATACTTGAATGAGGAGAGCCCTGTTGGAAGAGAAAATTTAATTTGAAGAGAAAAGGCCAAAATTGGATGTTTATGGACTCAATTGGATTTTATTGAAGGTTTAATTGAATTTATAGAGGATTTGATTGCAAGATAAATTGATTTTTAAGTCAATTTAGGCTTTAATTGGAAGAAATTTAAGTTCCGGGGCCAAAATATTTTTTTTAGGAATTTATTAGGTCAAATCAGGGGCTTAATTGCATAAATATTGAAGTTTAAGGGCCAATTGGGGACTTAATTGAGAAAATCCGAAACCAGGGACCAAATTGGAAGAGGCGCGTAAATGGAGGGGCTGCAATTATTCGGTTCAGGGGCCTAATTGAAGAAATTGAAAGTTTATTAATCAATTGAGGGCTCAATTGCATAAATCAGAGGCCAAGGACCAAAGTGAAAAACGCGGCCAACTATAAGGGCGGGGACTAATTTTGGCAGGGGTGCAATTGAAATGAACAAAAGATGATTGAGGGCTGATTTGAAAATTGGCGCGTTCTGGCACCACATTTAAATGAAACGGCGCGTTTTCTCCAAAACGACGCCGTTTCATACATTGTATCAAAAAAAAGAAAAAAAAAGAGCAGAACGGTGTCGTTTTGAACGACACCGTTCCTCTTTCTTCTTCCCCCCGAACATGCAGCGGGGAAGAAGGGAAAAGGAGCTTTCGTTTAAATTTTGCCGGCCCTTTCTCGCCTCGAGGCCACCAACCCGAAGCCCCACGCCGTTGGACCGCCGACCGAAGACACTGGCCGACCACCCGCCGCGCGCCTGCCAGAAAACCGGGGGAGCCGAACCTCGACAGTAGCACCCAATGGCCGACCAGCCGCCGCGAGACCTGCTGCCCATGCGCCACAGTAAAAAGCCACACTCACTCGCTCTATAAATAGCACCCAACACAGCAGCGAAAAAAGGAGGAAAGAGGAAGAAAAGACCCAAAAGGGAGAAAAAGGAAGAAAAGACCCGAAAGAGAGAAAAGGGAGGACGGGCAAAAACAAAAAGAGGGAAGAAACGAAAAAACAGAGGAGGAGGAAAAGGAGGAGAACGAAAAAAAACTGAAAGAGAGAGAGAGACCGAAACACAGTGAGAGGAAGGAAGAGTTGTAAACTTGAAGAAAACAAACCGGGAGGATCATGGGAAAACACTGAAAAAGTAGCACCGCTGCCGCTGCTTGGAGCCGCCGTCCGTGAGCCAAGACACCGCCACCAGCCTCCAGCAGCACCAGCACCTCTATGACGCCACTGTAGAGAGAGAAGAACGTTGTTGACAAAGGGAGCAAAGGAAACAAAGAGAAGAAGCAGTGCCGAAACAGCAGGGAGGAGGAAGGAGGTCGCAGCAACGCCACTGCCGCCGTCCGTGAGCCACGACACCGCCACCGGCCTCCACCGCAGCACCACCAGCAAAGCCGACAGACCAGCGACGCATCGCCTCCTCCGCGCCAGGTAATTCTTCTTCCCCCTTCATTGTGGCGTTATGTTTTGCTCCCTGCATGCAGAACGAATAGCGTTCTGCATGCAGGAGAGTGGGGGGGGGGAATAATTCCCCCCACCAGTTTTGTTGCTGGGCGAGGTTGGTCCTGGCCCAGCCCTGCCTTCTGGGCCGGGCCTGGCCCAGAAGGGGATATTAGTTTTTTTGGGCCGAGATCGGCCCAATCCATTTTGGGCCGAAATCGGCCCAACACTTTTGGGCTGAGTCCAGCCCAGTTGGTTGGGCCGGACCAGCCCAGCCCATTTAATATTATATATTATACATTATATTGTTTTGTATTATTTATATATGTATACATGTTTTAAAACAAACAAAAAAATCAAAAAAGTTCTTCAAAAATCATTTCAAAAATATGCGATTTTGTTGTAATTTTATTACTGTATTTTGATCAATATCGGTTTGTATTTTTATATTGTAAAGATACAAATCCGGTATTAAAATACCTGGTTTTCGTCAAAACATCAAAAAAATACATAATTACAAAAAAAATGTTTTGTTTTCATGCATACGGCCTAATCTCTCCAATATATATATATAAATATTATAACATCATATTTTCACACAAACAAAGGAAATTTCAAAAACAATATATGTATTAGCATGCATTTTGGCTTTAATAACCTGTTTATTCAAGCCATGAGAACTAGGCCAATATTTCAAAAATTCTAAAAAAATCTTTTTGTCCTCTTTTAGTATATGGGATTACGAATTTATACGTAAAACGTATTCCTGATGTTAAAAATATGATTTTTACATAGACGTTAGAATGGTTAGGTTTTACCCGATAAGATAAGGACCTCCTTATTGAGGAGGACTTTTCTTGAACCATAGACGGACCAACAACCAGAAATACAATAACACTTTAGCTTTTTTTTATCAGACAATCAAACAATGCAGCTTACCTTAGGTAAGACGTATTTGGGGTGCTAATACCTTCCCTTTACGCAACCAGTCCCCGTGCCCGATCTCTGAGGCCAGTTAGGGTTCCTAGTGATCAAAATACTAGGTGGCGACTCCCACACCATTTTTCACTGCTAAGAGACAACGAATTCCTTGTCTCCCCATATTCACCAGATATAATATCCCCCATTACATTTTTTAGGGTGGACGATCGCCGCGACGTCGCTCACGTGCGACAATGGTCCTTGAATTTTTTGTTTTTCAGATTTATTTAATCATGTTGTTTAAAATTTTTACGACTCCATCTTAAAACTTCAATTTTATCATATTTTTAGTTATTGAATGTTGAGAGGGGTAGAATGTGGTAAAGCTAATCATATTCCGGTCATAAAAAACCTAATTTTAACATCAATGGATTTGTTTTGAAAAAAGGAGTTCAATAAAAATGATTTTGCCTTTTAACCATGCTAGAAAAAATATATTAGACCAATATTTTTTTTATTTAGATTGATTTTCATTATTTAGGCTAATTAAATGTTTTGGGGTTAAAAAAATGAGTTTTTTTGAGATTCCTAAAAGTTTTTGAGGTTCTTAGATTTGAAAATAAAAATAAAAACAACACCTCCTTTTAAGTATTCAAAACTCTAAATATATTAATCATGAGAAGGGAAACTTAATTCATCATATTTTAAATTTGTTCTCTAGATATCACCAGTTCGAGTCTTACAAATCTCAGGATCATTGAAGATTTACATGATCGTTAACTCCAGTCCAAACACTTACATTAATAATAAAAAAAATCATAATATATCATCTTAGAAAATAAAAATCATAATATATACATTTAATTAGTGACAAGTCCACTTTCTAATTTATCCTTCATTGTTTGATATACATGTGAGATTGATAGAAAAATAGTTTTGTTCAATTAAATAAATAGATTTGGTATCTCATTTTTGTATTTTTCCTAGCAAAATTCTTTCTTATTATATTTTATCATGTTTTATTTACCCATGAAACACCACAGTATCGAAAGGTTATTCAAAAGAGAGCAAGAATTTATATAATTTTAAAAGTTTAAATTTTTTAATTTAAAATATTTTTTTTACATGATAACCAAATAGTTATGAATTACTTTTTTATGTATAAGATAGTATAATCCTTTAAATTTTAAACTGAAATAATTTTTAATTAAAAAACATATTAAAAAAATAAAATAAATTATATCTTTCACTCCCAACTTTTAAGATTTTATTAGATATCGGTTCAAGATATACAACACATTTTTATTGATGTTTTATGATAAAAAATTTCATGAAATTGAATCAAAGGAAGTTGATTAGACACATCCATCTACTAGCTTCAAGTATTAATTTGATTCTCAAATAAAAAAACTAGAAATCGAATCATTCCACACGTCTAATATAGAAGTGGAAGTGTTTAGTAACGTAAAAGTGATAGATCAAAAAAGGGTTAATTACATGGATGATGAGGTGATTGATCGAAGGAGGTGGTGGGTGCGGCACTTGACACCATTTTCACTAACTTGTCGATGGTTGGTGGCTCCTAAATTGACACTTTCCTTTACAACCAAATATAATCCCATGCTACGATCCTCCAACAGGCAAATCTAACCAGAAAAACCCCACCAAAAATGGATGCTTAGCTCTAGCTGACTTCACCCACCACCTACATAATGGGCTCCTTACACGTGGCACCCCAACCCCCATTGCTTCTTTTTTTTTTTGGCTAGAAACCATCAGCTTTAACTAAAAAAACTACCCTCCTTTTTTTTCCGTCCCTTTTTTTTTAATTTTTGTCTTCAAAATTTGTTTTTCAATTGATTCTTTTTATAGCCTGATGATGGTTTGAAATTTTGATAATAAAAACCAAATTAAAAGTGAGAGGAGTGAAATGTAAAACATGAAGAAAATACATTGTTAATTTCAAAGTTTTAGAATTTTTAATATTTTAGTCTAAAAATTTATTTTTCTTATTTTCAACCCCGAGTTACACAGATGAGAGAGACTCATTAAAAAATAATAAGAAAAGAGAAAATTATCGGTTTAACCACTTTTCAGCGATAAAAGTTGTTGTTCTTGGTCTCAACGAGTTTCATTTAATGATAAGTTTTCAAATAGCGATGACTTTTTCTCTAACAATGCTTGAAAAGTAGATTGGATTCAATTAAGATTTTCTTGATTAGTTTGATTTTTATTTTTTGTGTTATTTTGGGGTGTTTTAGAGTTAATGGATGGTTTAGGAATGTTTTTATGGTGTTTTCTAGGTGAAAATGACTTGAAAATAGATTTCTAAACAAATAAAAACCCCTTTGTTTGTGTTATTTTAGGGTGTTTTAGAGTTAAAAGACTAGTAGTATTAGACAATAACAATATTATAATCTATTGGGTAGTCAATCACGGTGTGATGACTAATATTACTACATGTGTTATGTTTTGGGCTGCATCGAAGCGTAATTTGTAGGTTGTTTTGACAATCTATTATATGAGCAAAGAGTTATTAGGGGAACAACAATGTTTTCTAGGTGAAAATGACTTGAAAATAGATTTCAAATATTGTTGTGGACAACATATGCATGAGAACTCTAAGGATTGTAATGATAGTGAAATAGGTTATAATAAAGAATTGGTTTGTATAATGTGGTGTAGTTGAATATATGCGGTTTTGATGGTGTATTCATGAAGAAAATGGTGATTGTTTGATAATGTAAAAGGGCATAAATATATAATTCCAGTACAACATGATAAGAGATTTGAAAATCGTCTTGGTGGCCTAATAGGACAAGAACATGGACATCTATGATTGTATATTTCAAGCTATATGATGGTCAATCCAATAGACAAATAAGTGTATTGATGCATGTTAAGACATGTGTACATAAAAGTTTGTTGTAAGATGAATGATAAGTTGCTAAAACCAAATTAAGTTAAATCAATGTTAAAGATTCATTATGGAAAATAGAAATCAATAAATCATTAATTATATTTATTTAAAATTGTAGGGCAATACTAGTAAAGGATTTAATTCCTTAAGAAACATATAGAGCAAAGAGTACAAATGATAATTTACCTTTGATAAATTAATAGCATAGGGTAGGATACGTGGAATAGGCCTTTAATTACCATTAATAAAACTTTATGGTGAGCTTCGATAGATAAAGTTTCCAAGATGGATTTATGAACAAGATATAACTTTTAGATGAGAAGATAAAGCTTGGAATTACCTTGACGAGGTGACTATACAATACTTAAAATTAGTAGAGATTATGACAAATGAGTCGATTCTATTATTATCAAAAGAAATTATGGAGGTTTGCTCCATGAAAAATCATATACATATTGTATCTGACATATTTTAATTGTGTTGTAATAAATATCTTATTTAAATTTCTATATTTTTCATGTTTATGATCTGGAATATCACATGCTAAGACAAGATTCTAATTTTCTTAGTTACAATGTTAGATGAGTTCTTAGTAGTATATTGTAATTCAAATGAACGGGGATTGTAATATGAATAAGTATTTATAATGTTTACAACGTTGTTCTTGTAATGAAATGCTATCTTGATGAAAAGTTAAGTTTAAATTATTTAAATGTACGCAATAAACTTTAATAGGTGTGAACTATTATGAATTGATTGATTGATTGAATAGCCTGAGGCCCAATACCTGGATATAAATTGTTATGTGTGGGATTTGAAACTTTCCTTGATCGTTATGTAGGTTTTTAGAAGAAGAGAAGAACTGTTTCGTTACCTGGACAAAGAAGACTCTGCTGAAATTTTGATAAAAATTAGAAACATCAATCATAATTGTATGATATTTGTAATGTATATGAATGTGTTATATCAAATTGAATTAAACCATGAGATTAAAATGACAATATGGATTACTGATACTAAATGTAGAAAAAAAAATCATTTTGTTTTCCTGAGTTAAAGGCTTAAGATATCTTTACAAAGCTAAGATTTTTTTTTCGTTGTTATAATCCAAGTTCATGCACATGCCTTGTATTTTTTTTCTCTCAAGTTTTATCCTTCAACATTGAGTTTTTGCTGTATTTTAAAAAAAAATTCATTTTTTTCATTCAATATTTAGTTGGTTTTGAACTAGTCTTCATATTTTTTATCATATAATTAATTGTTATTAGATCTAGTGGAATTCATGATCCTGGTCACAAGTTTGACGAGTTAACTCAGATCGATTCAATATATCACTGTTTGATTGTTTTTTTTTTAAAAAAGTTATCTTGAATTTTTAAAAAAAGTCAAACTATGTTTTTACTAATTATCCATATTGTCTTTAGACTCGTGCGCCTGATCTCTCTCTCTTTACTTTTATTTTGGTCATTATTTTTTCTTATATTTTTTAGCTTTTACATCCACTAAGTCGACTAGGTCACGTTATAATAATTTTACAAGATTTAATTTGAAATATGATTAGATAAGGAGTTCGGTCAGGAGTTTTCAAGTTTGACACACTAAACTGCATTTAATAATAATCTTAAATAGTTCTTCATCGCTTAGATATTTTTTTTTACATTTAAAAAAATTTAATTCAATTCACAGCATAGCTATGAGAAATAATCTAGTTATAATATATGAAAAATTTCCCTAACTTACACAAATAACTTATATCTTTTCCGATGGATAACTTGCATGTAAACTAAAATTATTTTTTCAGTGATTTTTAAAGACATACTTCCTATATTAGCCTAATATTTTCAAAAGAATTTAATAAATTCTCCTGCATGTTATGCCAAGTTCACATAGGTGGTTCCAAAACGTTAGATTGTTCCCGTTCAACAACATGATAAGTTGAATTCTAAAGATGCACATTCCACATATCTAGCTCTCTTCGCCATTTTAAAAGGGATTTGTTTTATTTTTTGACTTTTTATATTCAAAATTTAGAGTTAGTATTCAAGAAAATTTATGAAATTCATCGAGACACATCAAGCAAATGTAGTAGATACACAATTAAGATCACTGGAGAAAAAAAATCTAATCTCAATTAATATGTAGACTACTCAAAGAAATCCATTACTATATATATATATAAAGAATCTCATGTCTAAGTATATTATATATAAAGAATCTCACGTATGAGTATATTAAAGAATCTCGACCACACCGTTCACATGAAGATTGTATAAATCAATGCAATTGGAGCTCACATCATCATTTAATTAACGATATTCAAAATGTGTGGTTGACTAATTATCAAATTAAGTAATTTTGATTATTAAAATGATAAGCTTACAAACTTTGGGAGAATAATATCGGAGACCAAATGAAATTCAAACAAGTTAACTAGACGAACGTGTGCTTGTATAATACGAAAATGACCCAATATAATATAAGGTTTTAAGACTAGCTAGACAATTAATTACTCAATCAATTTTCTTAGTTAAAATCGTGTTGATCGGTGTTGCAGCCTCCAAGATTGTACTAGTAAATAATTCAAGTATCACTACTTACTTCCTTGCCTTTTTGACTTGCATGGGAATTTGACTCAATTGAGCAAACCTTAACCTACCATGCATGGAAATCATATGTTATTTATCCTGCGCAGTCTATGGAGAAATGCATGGACATTGTATGCCATTTGGGATTTTTCTTGGTTTGACTGTGTTTCATTGGCAGCTCGTATGGTAATCCTCTCTTGTAGTTTCAAGTGATTATCATGAAATGTATAATAAAGTTGAAGAGGTATGAATATTTAGAAGGAAAAGTATAGATGGTTAGGTTTATTTTTTATATATATTATAGTTTTTGGTTTATTAGGCTTGGTCGAGATTGGAAAGATTTGCATCACATGCCTCACCAACTTGATTTTTGCTAAATCAAAGCCTTGAATTCAATATTAATTAGTCAACAAGAATGCGCTCTAGCTGTGTAAAGTCACGCTAATCTTTTGATTGACAATAACCTATCTTGTTTTTCTAGGAAAAAATCTCCCACGTTTGATGGTCCATAAAAATAGTTTTCACTAGTTTCAAGAGTGTGGCAAAGAACATGATTATTTATTTATTAGTATTAAAAAATAATATAAATAATATTTTAAAATTTTATTCGAATAGATTAAGTTTTTAAATTGAGATATTTTTATATTTTAATGAATTCACAATAATTATGAGTTTAAATTTTTTTTTATAATTAATAGCATAATATATGTTGATGAAGTTAAATGGGAAATTCTCCACAACAAGAAAGATCAAAATTCTATAAATAAAAATATTGACTTTTGCAATGTATGTACTATGTTGTTCGAAATTGAAAATTAAACCATTGATTAGTCCTTTTCTCTTGTTTATTAATCAAAACTACACATGCCACAGCCTAAGCGAACAACTTTCTTGCACCTTTGAGCCGGGAAATATTCCCCATTTTGATTCTGAAATGGAATGGGATTGAGTTCTCACATCATCTATCGTCTGTTTTTATACTTGATTTTATTATATTCACATAAATATATATTTATTATTAATAAAAATTTAATTTATCTTTAATATTTATATAATATAAAAATAATTGTTATTTAAAAAAACTAAATAAGTAAAAAAATCGATCGCCAAGAAGAGGAATTAATCAAAACATAAATGCAAAAATTATTTTTTGAATAGGGTTCTTATTTTTTCAACCAAAAAACCTATTTCAACCTATTTTTAACCCAAAATATCTAAGAAACACCCTTGGACTCTTGTTTAATCAATTTATGACTCTTGTTATTGTAAAACATGTTTTAGTTAGAGAATTTAATGATACTTTAGTGCAATATGATAATATAAAACCTTAATGAAAATGCACTTTTAAGTACTAATTACACCCCCCAATCAGCTTATTACTAGTCCCTAGTAATCAAAGTGTTAAAATAGAAAAACAATTTGAAAGTTCCACAAAGTAAGGCATTTATCATTTAACTTCCATTAATCTATCCAAATAAACAAACTCTCATTTATATATCTGCTTTATACTTCTTAAACAAAATATTAATAAACCTTCTTTTTATGTGCTTAATGTATGAAAACATGGATGATGGGGCTTTTATTGGAAGAAAACAATGTTCTGTTCTAATATTTTTCTAAGGTTAACTTCATTGAGTTGGGATTATTATTATTATTATTATTATTATTATTATTATTTTGGTATATATACATATAACTTAAAACACAATGCATCTTTAACCCATGTAACGAGCTTTCGGCTAATGACTACCAAACTAGTTGGTCTTAGGGCATCAGGTGTTGAGACACCCCTACGAGTTTAGTAACTCGGGTTGCAGATACTGATACGTAGATAGTGCAATGTTTGATTCTCTTAAGCTTTCTCCTCAACCCATGTAACAAGCACTGGGCCAATAGCTCCCAAGTCAGTTGACTTTAGGGTACTAGGTGTTAAAACACCCCTTCGGGCTTAATTGTTTAAGTCAGGAGGCTACGAATCCAAACTTATCTACTTTTTTCATTTATTCATTTTATTATCAATTTGCTTTTGTTTTTGTTTTGTTTATTTTTTTGAATATTATATATTATCCCTTTCCCTTAGTTGTTACCTTTAACAAAAGAACATAAATAATATAATAATCCAATGTGCAACCCACAATCATATGTTAAAGTGTGTGTGTGAAAATAAAGGTTTAGGAATATTTATTAAATGAGTATATGAGCAGAATCAAGTGATAACAATACAAGAGTTTGTAAACCTGAATATTTCAAGAAGTATTCTGATAGACTTTGTTAAAAATGTTTACTAAGATGCGTCTCAAGAGTTACTAAAGTTCCTCCTTTACTCTGCCATCCTAGTTGTCGCACCCGACATCCCGGCGGCCCTAAAAAGTATTCTCGATTGTGGAAAAAGAACATATTTCTGCCATCTTGTTCTTTTAGGAAAAATGTCTTGTTTGAGGAGTCGCCACCTAGTATTATGGTCACTAGGAACCCTAACTGGTCAACAGAGATTCTATGGTTCGGGACTGGTTACGTAAAAAGGGAAGATATTAGCACCCCTTAAACGTTATGCCTAAGGCAAACTGCATTGTTGTTTTGTCTTAAATTGCTGCTAAATGTTTATTAGTTTATGCTTTGATCATTTGTTTATAATATTCCTGACTCTGGCGTCAATCAATATTCGAGCTCGAATAATTCCAACTCTGGCGTTGGTAAAAATTCGTAGCTACGAAAATTTAGATCAATATTTTTTATTCCCTACTCTAGCGCCAGTGAATAAATAAATAAAAATAAATTGATTTTTATGCATGCACATATTTTTTATTTTTCTAGCTAAATAAAATAAAATACACTGAATAAAAATAATATAAATTTAAACCGGTATTTTTATTCCTGACTCTGGCGTCAGTGAATAAACCAGTAAATTTACATTATTTTTATTCATGCATACACATTTTTTATTTTTTTATTTTTTCTACTTTTTTTTATTTTTTCTGTTTTTTTATTTTTTCTATATTTTTTTGGGGATGGGCCCAGCTCAGCCCACATGGGCTGGGCTAGACCCAGCCCAGCCGGTCACTGGCCCAAGCCAGTGACCTGTTGGGTACATAAAGCACGCGTGAATTAAATCACGCGTGCATGTGCAGGTAAAGGGAGTGAATTAAAATGAAAAGCGGGGGATGTGAAGCCTACTTACCTGGTTCTGGAAACACCGAAGGCAGGGTGCATCGATGGTTCTGGTCACGGTGGCTTTCCTCTGCTTAGGTTCTTCCCTTCTGCTTGTCTCCTCCTGCCTTTTATGCTCACTGTTTTCTCTCGGTGTCCTGCGTCTCCAGCCTCTTTTCTTCGTCCTCCGCTCGTGGCTCTTTTTCTTTAGCTTCCTCTGTTTCTTCTCAAAGAAACAGAGGAACGAAAATCTGCTCGTGGCTCTCTTCTCGTCTCTGTATTATGTCTGTTCGGAGGGGAAAGGGGGTGGCGCAACCGGAGACGAGGTTGGCGCTCCTGTGTTGGCTGGCCAATGCGCCTCACTGTTTTTGTCTCTCCAGTCTTCTCTCTCTCGGTTTGTTTCTGTTTTCGTTGTTTTAAGGCTGGTATTGGTAAGGGAAGGGTTCACTTCTGGTATGGGGTTCTAAAACAACACTTAAAAATTCGGCTGGTATCTTTAGGTTTCTCTCTTTTGGTTTCGTTCGTCCCTTCTCTCTCCAACCCTTCAACCCCTGTTTTTTCGGTGCTCCTCCGTTTATATAGAGTTCGGCGGGTGGTAACGGGCGGCAGGCTGAGGGTCGACCACCATTAAGGTGCCCATTACTGAAGCCAACGGACGACGATTACTGCTGCAACGTTCGGCGTCCTCCATTACTGCAGATGTTGTAACCCATTTTTGTCCAGCTATATATTTATATATTTATTTTTATTTTTGGGTCCCCACACAAAAATAAAAATAAATATATAAATATATAGCTGGAAGAAATTAGAAAAAATAATAGGAGGTTGGAGCACTCAGAAAAGGATCAGAAAAATTGATTAAGGAGGTTCAAAAATACAAGGATTGAAGTTTTTACAGTATATACTTGAATGATGAGAGCCTTGTGGGAAAAGAAAATTTAATTTGAAGAGAAAAGTCTAAAATTGGATGTTTATGGACTTAATTGGATTTTATTGAAGGTTTAATTGAATTTATAGAGGGTTTGATTGCAAGAAAATTGATTTTTAAGTCAATTTGAGCTTTAATTGGAAGAAATTAAAGTTCTGGGGTCAAATTATAATTTTTAAGAGTTGATTTGGTCAAATTAGGGGTCCAATTGCATAAATCAGAGGCCAAGGACTGAAGTGAAAAGCACGGCCAACTATAGGGGCGGAGACTGAAATTAGCAGGGATGCAATTGAATTAATTCTTAAAATCAAAATTACATTGTGAGGACTTAAAAGAACAAAGGATAAATTAAGGACTGATTTGGAAAACAAATGCTGGCACCGCCTTTAAATGAAACGGCGCGTTTTGTATAAAACGGTGTCGTTTCATGTGTTAAAAAAAAAGAAAAGAGGCAGAACAGTGTCGTTTTGAACGACACTGTTCCCCTTTCTCCTTCCCCTGGACGTGCAGCAGGGGAAGGCAGTTTTTTCTTCTTTCTTCAATGAACCCTACACGCCACATGCCTGCCACCTCCCGAAACCCAACACCCTCTCATGATGATACACCGAGGGAGCCGCACCCTGCCAGCCACGCTCATTGGCCAGCCAGCCCGGCGCTGTGGCAGGGCAGCAAAGCCCTGCTCCCCATGCGCTGCCATAGGGTGGCAATAGGGACGCCCCCGCTCCCTTTTGCCCTATAAATACCCCCAATGCTAGCACGGGAAGACTGGGGGATGGAGAGAAGTTTGAACAAGAGAAGAGAGAACAAAGAGAAAGGAAGGAAAGAATACAGAGAAGTTTGAAATGAGAGGTACTGTGAGAGTGTAGAGAAGAGAGAAACCGAAAGAAACAAGGAGAAGAAGTAACATAGAAGCAGCAGAGAAAAGGGAAGAGCGACCACAGCCGGCTGCCGCGACACCAACGCCACCAGGAGCACAAAAACAGCAGCACTACCCACGACATCGTCATTCTTTTTCAGCTCACCATCTTCTTCCCCCGTTGCAGCACCATTGAAGAAAAGGCAGCAACCTGCGCCTCTGCACGGGGAGGAGGAAGAAGAAAACAGCCGCTGTCATCAACCACTGCTACCTTCCTAACCACCGTGAGGAATCGTCGGCTTCCTCTCCACCACCCCCAGCATCATCTCCAGCTGCCACTGCCCTCCCAGTAGACAACAGCACCGTGAGAAGCAGAAGGAGAAAAGGGAAACAGAGGAGAACAGAGTTGAAGAAAAACGCAGAGAAGAAAAGGAAGAAAGGCCGACCACCGCTAAAGCCACTCCTCAGGCCGCCACCACCAGCACCTCCACGAATTCGCTGCAGAGAAGGAAGAACATTGTTGACCGAGGGAACAAAGGAAACCAAGAGAAGAAGCAACGCGTCTGCAAAGGGGAAGAAGAAGAGGAAACAACTGCTGTCATCGAGCTTCCCAGCCACTGCCACCATCAGAACCACCGTGAGCCCTCGTCGGCTGCCTCTCCACCGCCACCAGCATCACTGTGAGTGTTCTCCATCGCACTTCGCCCCTTTCGGTTCCACGTCCAGAATTACCCAATAAGATAAGGATCTCCTTACTGAGGAGGACTTTTCTTGAACCATACCAACAACTGGGAAACACAACGAGACCTTGAATTTTATCAGACAAATAAACAATGCAGCTTACCTTAGGTAAAGCATATTTGGGGTGCTAATACCTTCCCATTACGCAACCAGTCCCCGTACCCGATCTCTGAGACCAGTTAGGGTTCCTAGTGACCAAAATACTAGGTGGCGACTCCCATTCCATTTTCGACCAATAGACGACAAGAATTTCTTGTCTCCCCATATTTGCCAAATAAGTTTACATTTTAGATTTAAAGTGGGAATCATATTATTTCGCCGCGACGCCGCACCCGTGCGACAGAATGGCGACTCCACTGGGGACCTTGTGGACTAAGCTTTGTTTTTGTCTGATTTGTTTTTGTTTTCGTGTGTTTATTGTTAATACGACTTTCCTTTTGTTATCTGCTTATGTGCTTTAAATATTTTACACATATTATTCATGCATTGTATAGAATTGTCTCATATATCTTATAGAATTGTCACATGCATCACATATTTTGATTTCGAGAAGCACACACAAGCTTTAAGTTAGGTGGGGGATTACCGATTTGCCCTATGACTATTGGTCAGGGTTCAGATGCGTGAAACACGCAACTCATATCTGAGTGCCTGCTTGGTAATGGTGGGCATACGTGCCTTAACTGTTTCTTGCAACACCCCCATACTGTCTTTACGAAGAATGTCACTGGGCAGATATGAGACCCTTTCAAGACCAGATAGCAAACCTACCCATTCTCACTTAATAAATAGAGCTTATCCTTAGGATATGTATCTTACTTTCTTTTGCATCAAGATTAATAATGTTAAATTCATCAAACTAAGTTTTTTTGAGCTGAAATCATGACTAAATGCATCATATTTTCATCACGCATTTGTTTATAATTTATCATATGCACGTCCAGATCGTGAAACATAGGTCCCACATCTAAAGTCCACAACACCCGGTCTAGATCGAGGATGGAGAACGAAGAAAGAGCTCACTTAGAGTCACATTATCAGACCGAGTTGGAATCCGTAAAAAATGAAGTTTCTCGGCTAACCGACCTACTCGAGCAACTTCTAAGGGCTAAGAATGGGGAGGGAACATCAACACAATAACCTGAAGGAGCGCCAGCAGCTCACATTCCTCAAGCATCTCAAAACCAGGGGGCAAACTCGGCCAATGAACAACATTTTGTGCCTACCACCCCTATCCAGCCAACTCATGCTCCAATCACTGTGGACTTAACAGCGGAGGGAATCCCGGATAATAGGCCTCCCAGCTTGATGGACCAGGATAAGTTGATTGCTTTGGAAGAAAGATTAAGGGCTGTTGAGGGTAATGACTGGTTTGACCCTATGCGAGCAGCTGAAGTATGTCTGGTACCAAACATTGTGGTGCCAAAGGATTTTAGGATACCAGATTTCATTAAGTACACCGGTTTGGAATGCCCAAACACTCACCTTCGATCCTACTGCAATAAAATGGCTGAAGTAATCCGCGATGATAAATTGTTAATCTATTTCTTTCAAGATAGCCTCGCAGGATCCGCTTTGAGCTGGTACATGAGGTTAGATAGTGTTAGGATCAGGAGCTGGAGAGACTTGGTGGAGGCTTTCCTTAAGTAGTACAAGTTTAACATAGAAATAGCTCCTGACAGAACAAGTCTAATGTCAATGGAGAAGAGGAGCCAAGAGTCGGTAAGGGCCTACGCACAAAGGTGGAGGGATGAGGCAATGCATGTCCAGCCACCTCTTATAGAAACAGAAATGGTGACCTTGTTTGCCAATACCTTCAAGGCACCTTATTATGAGCATTTAATGGGTAGCTCCTCTCAGCATTTCTACGATGCGGTGCGCATAGCTGAAAGGATAGAGCAAGGGATTAAGGTTGGGCGTATAGCTGAGCCATTGCAAACGAAGGGTTTTATTTGAAGAAAAATGGAAAGTCACATTAACAACTTCGAAGGTGGGTCCAATGGCAAGATAGTGGATTCATATAACCCGCAAATACCTACCTCTCATGTTGCCCACATAAACTTTAACAAACCTTTTTCCCCTAATCGAGCGAATAACCAACCAAACAACCAAAACAACCACCACAGACCAAACACAAGATACATTTCAGAACAACTACCACCATTACCCATGCCTTTGAAGGACATGTATGCCAAACTATTGAGCATCGGACAAATAGCTCCTATCCCCACATTACCACTACAACCACCATTCCCCATCTGGTACAAGCCCGAGTTGACTTGCGAGTACCACGCTGGTATCCCCGGGCATGGTCTTGAAACGTGCTACGCTTTCAAGAAAAGGTTGTTGAAGCTCATCAAGATAGGATGGGTGTCATTTGAAGACACACCCAACATCAATTCAAAACCATTGCCTAGTCATGACACAAGTGGATAAAGGGTTGGAAAACCTTGGTAAAAAATTATCAATAATGAAGAAGGTGAGATTGAAGGAGATGACAAGGAAACACAAGTGGGGAAGGAAGATGAAGCTCTGCCACGGTTGACTTTCCACACACTAGAAAAAGTCTCTGCCAAGACCTTTGTGCGCAAGTTGGCTCAGGGTGAGAAGTTTCAGAACGGGGTGACCCAAGAAGCTCCCGTAGTGTTTCAAAATGTAAACCAACTTTATTTGCCTTAGCATGCTTTTGTCATTGCTTTTATTTGCTTTTATTTTCTCTAGTCGATAATCAAGGCTCAATTGTCAGCTAAATTTCGTGTTTGTCATGGAACTTACCTTTTTCTTTAAATAAATTGTGAGATCATGCACTTTTCACAAATTGCCTTCTTTTTTATGCATTTACACCAAACACGATCCGCTTTCAGGAATCCTGAAAGCGGATCTCCTCCAACATTCACATACATTCAGCATAAATGGCCAAACTTGAACGAACATGTGATAACTATGGAAGAAGAAGAGTAGGATGAAAGCAATATCAGTGAATTCACCAAGCTAGTAGAACAACGAGAACAGACTTGGAAACCTGCCGCAGAGGAACTTGAAACCGTCAATGTAGGCAGTGATCAGTTCAAGAAAGAGTTGAAAATAGGTACCCTAATTACTGCTGAACTAAGAACAAAAAAATGATCGCCCTATTACAGGAATATACAGATGTCTTTGCTTGGTCCTATGATGATATGCCCAGTTTGGACACAAATATTGTAGTACACAAGATACCGTTGGAAGAAGGCTGTAAACCAGTCAAACAGAAGCTGAGGAGGGCCCACCCGGATATCTGGATCAAGGTTAAGGTAGAACTCGAGAAGCAATGGGGTGCCGACTTTCTAGAAGTAGTTAGATATCCACAATAGGTATCTAACATTGTTGTGGTGCCTAAGAAGGAAGGGAAGATTAGAGTGTGCGTAAAGCTAGTCCCAAGGATGATTTTCTTCTACCACACATAGATGTTTTAGTGGACAACGCTGCCCGGAGTTCCACATATTCCTTTATGGATGGTTTTTTAGGATACAACCAGATAAAAATGGCTCCGGAGGATAAGGCGAAAACAACTTTTGTCACTACCTGGAGATGATCAAAGTAAATGGGCACCGAATTGCGAGGGTCTTTACGTAGTAAAGAAGGCATTCTCAGGAGGAGCGCTGAACTTGGCTAGAATGGATGGAAAAGACCTAGCTCGACCTGTGAATTCTGACTCTGTAAAAAGATATTATGCTTGATGTAGGCTCCTAAATCAATAAAGCAAAGTTTGGCCATTGACTTCTTTCCTTCTGCATTGGTCTCACAAATAATCATTTTTGCATTAATCCCAATAGTGCGTGTCTTGTTGTTATCGCACCTAAAAAGTTTAGCATCGGCTGAATGAATTTCTTCTCTATACAAAAGCCTAGACTAGAATCACACCCCTACACTGGGGGCAATAAGAGATGTTTTCATGAAAAGTTTTATGTGTTTAAAATGTACGGAAGCTTATAGATTTGAAAACCAAGCTAAAGCATTTGACAAAAGCATGACAAAGAGGCAATGACAAGTCATACATTTTAGGAAAAGGACTACATGAAGAAAGTCAGAGACTTCTTCTCCAAGAATATGATAGGAGGCAACACGAGAGATGAATCCAGCATACAACTTCAAAAGCAAGCTCATGTTAAGAGGGAGTCTCATGAACTAGAAGAAAAGGATGGGGCCTATGTTTCAAAACCAGGTACGAATGCATGCATGGCATCTAATCATAAATCATTGCATATATGTTTTTTGGATTGTTACAGGAGGAGACCTTAGTGCATTCCAAACAAGATTATGGACGAAGAAAGAATCATTGAGTTGATTCTAGAACAACGAGAAGAGAAGATAATAATTTTCAAACCCTGCCATCAGGAAGAACGACATCGAGCAATCGGTTAAAGGGAATCGCCAGATGGGATTCCAGGTTGACCGATTTACAAAATAGATTTTTTGGTTTTTGATTAAAGGAGATCGCCAGAAGGGATCTCATTATTTCAGCTTCGAATAAAAGGAATCGCCAGATGGGATTCCAAGTTGTTTGAGATCGCCAGAAGGGATCTCGTATTTCGATATTGGTTAAAGGAGGTCGCCAGAAGGGACCTCATATTTCATATTGAATAAAAGGAATCGCCAGATGGGATTCCAAGCTGTTTGAGATCGCCAGAAGGGATCTCATATTTCGATATTGGTCAAAGGAGGTCGCCAGAAGGGACCTCGTATTTCGATATTGGTCAAAGGAGGTCGCCAGAAGGGACCTCGTATTTCAGCTTTGAATAAAAGGAATCTTCAGATGGGATTCCAAGTTGATGGAGGTCGCCAGATGGGACCTCATATTTCATGTTGGTTAAAAGGAATCGCCAGATGGGATTCCAAGTTGATTAAAGGAGATCGCCAGAAGGGATCTCGTGTTTCGCTATTTGGAGGTCGCCAGATGGGACCTCGTATTACATGTTGGTTAAAAGGAATCGCCAGATGGGATTCCAAGTTGAATAAAGGAGATCGCCAGAAGGGATCTCGTATTTTACTATTTGGAGGTCGCCAGATGGGACCTCATATTTCGTTTGAATAAAAGGAATCGCCAGATGAGATTCCAAGTTGAAGGAGATCGCCAGAATGGATCTCGTATTTCGCTATTTGGAGGTCGCCAGATGGGACCTCATATTTCGTTTGAATAAAAGGAATCGCCAGATGGGATTCCAAGTTGAAGAAGATCGCCAGAAGGGATCTCGTGTTTCACCATTTGGAGGTCGCCAGATGCGACCTCGTATTTCATGTTGGTTAAAAAAATAAATAAATAAATAAATAAAAAAGGGGAATCGCCAGATGGGATTCCACATATCTAGCTCTCTTCGCCATTTTAAAAGGGATTTGTTTTATTTTTTGACTTTTTATATTCAAAATTTAGAGTTAGTATTCAAGAAAATTTATGAAATTCATCGAGACACATCAAGCAAATGTAGTAGATACACAATTAAGATCACTGGAGAAAAAAAATCTAATCTCAATTAATATGTAGACTACTCAAAGAAATCCATTACTATATATATATATAAAGAATCTCATGTCTAAGTATATTATATATAAAGAATCTCACATATGAGTATATTAAAGAATCTCGACCACACCGTTCACATGAAGATTGTATAAATCAATGCAATTGGAGCTCACATCATCATTTAATTAACGATATTCAAAATGTGTGGTTGACTAATTATCAAATTAAGTAATTTTGATTATTAAAATGATAAGCTTACAAACTTTGGGAGAATAATATCGGAGACCAAATGAAATTCAAACAAGTTAACTAGACGAACGTGTGCTTGTATAATACGAAAATGACCCAATATAATATAAGGTTTTAAGACTAGCCAGACAATTAATTACTCAATCAATTTTCTTAGTTAAAATCGTGTTGATCGGTGTTGCAGCCTCCAAGATTGTACTAGTAAATAATTCAAGTATCACTACTTACTTCCTTGCCTTTTTGACTTGCATGGGAATTTGACTCAATTGAGCAAACCTTAACCTACCATGCATGGAAATCATATGTTATTTATCCTGCGCAGTCTATGGAGAAATGCATGGACATTGTATGCCATTTGGGATTTTTCTTGGTTTGACTGTGTTTCATTGGCAGCTCGTATGGTAATCCTCTCTTGTAGTTTCAAGTGATTATCATGAAATGTATAATAAAGTTGAAGAGGAATGAATATTTAGAAGGAAAAGTATAGATGGTTAGGTTTATTTTTTATATATATTATAGTTTTTGGTTTATTAGGCTTGGTCGAGATTGGAAAGATTTGCATCACATGCCTCACCAACTTGATTTTTGCTAAATCAAAGCCTTGAATTCAATATTAATTAGTCAACAAGAATGCGCTCTAGCTGTGTAAAGTCACGCTAATCTTTTGATTGACAATAACCTATCTTGTTTTTCTAGGAAAAAATCTCCCACGTTTGATGGTCCATAAAAATAGTTTTCACTAGTTTCAAGAGTGTGGCAAAGAACATGATTATTTATTTATTAGTATTAAAAAATAATATAAATAATATTTTAAAATTTTATTCGAATAGATTAAGTTTTTAAATTGAGATATTTTTATATTTTAATGAATTCACAATAATTATGAGTTTAAATTTTTTTTTTATATAATTAATAGCATAATATATGTTGATGAAGTTAAATGGGAAATTCTCCACAACAAGAAAGATCAAAATTCTATAAATAAAAATATTGACTTTTGCAATGTATGTACTATGTTGTTCGAAATTGAAAATTAAACCATTGATTAGTCCTTTTCTCTTGTTTATTAATCAAAACTACACATGCCACAGCCTAAGCGAACAACTTTCTTGCACCTTTGAGCCGGGAAATATTCCCCATTTTGATTCTGAAATGGAATGGGATTGAGTTCTCACATCATCTATCGTCTGTTTTTATACTTGATTTTATTATATTCACATAAATATATATTTATTATTAATAAAAATTTAATTTATCTTTAATATTTATATAATATAAAAATAATTGTTATTTAAAAAAACTAAATAAGTAAAAAAATCGATCGCCAAGAAGAGGAATTAATCAAAACATAAATGCAAAAATTATTTTTTGAATAGGGTTCTTATTTTTTCAACCAAAAAACCTATTTCAACCTATTTTTAACCCAAAATATCTAAGAAACACCCTTGGACTCTTGTTTAATCAATTTATGACTCTTGTTATTGTAAAACATGTTTTAGTTAGGGAATTTAATGATACTTTAGTGCAATATGATAATATAAAACCTTAATAAAAATGCACTTTTAAGTACTAATTACACCCCCCAATCAGCTTATTACTAGTCCCTAGTAATCAAAGTGTTAAAATAGAAAAACAATTTGAAAGTTCCACAAAGTAAGGCATTTATCATTTAACTTCCATTAATCTATCCAAATAAACAAACTCTCATTTATATATCTGCTTTATACTTCTTAAACAAGATATTAATAAACCTTCTTTTTATGTGCTTAATGTATGAAAACATGGATGATGGGGCTTTTATTGGAAGAAAACAATGTTCTGTTCTAATATTTTTCTAAGGTTAACTTCATTGAGTTGGGATTATTATTATTATTATTATTATTATTATTATTATTTTGGTATATATACATATAACTTAAAACACAATGCATCTTTAACCCATGTAACGAGCTTTCGGCTAATGACTACCAAACTAGTTGGTCTTAGGGCATCAGGTGTTGAGACACCCCTACGAGTTTAGTAACTCGGGTTGCAGATACTGATACGTAGATAGTGCAATGTTTGATTCTCTTAAGCTTTCTCCTCAACCCATGTAACAAGCACTGGGCCAATAGCTCCCAAGTCAGTTGACTTTAGGGTACTAGGTGTTAAAACACCCCTTCGGGCTTAATTGCTTAAGTCAGGAGGCTACGAATCCAAACTTATCTACTTTTTTCATTTATTCATTTTATTATCAATTTGCTTTTGTTTTTGTTTTGTTTATTTTTTTGAATATTATATATTATCCCTTTCCCTTAGTTGTTACCTTTAACAAAAGAACATAAATAATGTAATAATCCAATGTGCAACCCACAATCATATGTTAAAGTGTGTGTGTGAAAATAAAGGTTTAGGAATATTTATTAAATGAGTATATGAGCAGAATCAAGTGATAACAATACAAGAGTTTGTAAACCTGAATATTTCAAGAAGTATTCTGATAGACTTTCTTAAAAATGTTTACTAAGATGCGTCTCAAGAGTTACTAAAGTTCCTCCTTTACTCTGCCATCCTAGTTGTCGCACCCGACATCCCGGCGGCTCTAAAAAGTATTCTCGATTGTGGAAAAAGAACATATTTCTGCCATCTTGTTCTTTTAGGAAAAATGTCTTGTTTGAGGAGTCGCCACCTAGTATTATGGTCACTAGGAACCCTAACTGGTCAACAGAGATTCTATGGTTCGGGACTGGTTACGTAAAAAGGGAAGATATTAGCACCCCTTAAACGTTATGCCTAAGGCAAACTGCATTGTTGTTTTGTCTTAAATTGCTGCTAAATGTTTATTAGTTTATGCTTTGATCATTTTTTATAATATTCCTGACTCTGGCGTCAGTGAATATTCATAATTCCAACTCTGGCGTTGGTAAAAATTCGTAACTACGAAAATTTAGATCAATATTTTTTATTCCCTACTCTAGCGCCAGTGAATAAATAAATAAAAATAAATTGATTTTTACGCATGCACATATTTTTTATTTTTCTAGCTAAATAAAATAAAATACACTGAATAAAAATAATATAAATTTAAACCGGTATTTTTATTCCTGACTCTGGCGTCAGTGAATAAACCAGTAAATTTACATTATTTTTATTCATGCATACACATTTTTTATTTTTTTATTTTTTCTACTTTTTTTTATTTTTTCTGTTTTTTTATTTTTTCTATATTGTTTTGGGGATGGGCCCAGCTCAGCCCACATGGGCTGGGCTAGACCCAGCCCAGCCGGTCACTGGCCCAAGCCAGTGACCGGTTGGGTACATAAAGCACGCGTGAATTAAATCACGCGTGCATGTGCAGGTAAAGGGAGTGAATTAAAATGAAAAGCGGGGGATGTGAAGCCTACTTACCTGGTTCTGGAAACACCGAAGGCAGGGTGCAACGATGGTTCTGGTCACGGTGGCTTTCCTCTGCTTAGGTTCTTCCCTTCTGCTTGTCTCCTCCTGCCTTTTATGCTCACTGTTTTCTCTCGGTGTCCTGCGTCTCCAGCCTCTTTTCTTCGTCCTCCGTTCGTGGCTCTTTTTCTTTAGCTTCCTCTGTTTCTTCTCAAAGAAACAGAGGAACGAAAATCTGCTCGTGGCTCTCTTCTCGTCTCTGTATTATGTCTGTTCGGAGGGGAAAGGGGGTGGCGCAACCGGAGACGAGGTTGGCGCTCCTGTGTTGGCTGGCCAATGCGCCTCACTGTTTTTGTCTCTCCAGTCTTCTCTCTCTCGGTTTGTTTCTGTTTTCGTTGTTTTAAGGCTGGTATTGGTAAGGGAAGGGTTCACTTCTGGTATGGGATTCTAAAACAACACTTAAAAATTCGGCTGGTATCTTTAGGTTTCTCTCTTTTGGTTTCGTTCGTCCCTTCTCTCTCCAACCCTTCAACCCCTGTTTTTTCGGTGCTCCTCCGTTTATATAGAGTTCGGCGGGTGGTAACGGGCGGCAGGCTGAGGGTCGACCACCATTAAGGTGCCCATTACTGAAGCCAACGGACGACGATTACTGCTGCAACGTTCGGCGTCCTCCATTACTGCAGATGTTGTAACCCATTTTTGGGTCCCCACACAAAAATAAAAATAAATATATAAATATATAGCTGGAAGAAATTAGAAAAAATAATAGGAGATTGGAGCACTCAGAAAAGGATCAGAAAAATTGATTAAGGAGGTTCAAAAATACAAGGATTGAAGTTTTTACAGTATATACTTGAATGATGAGAGCCTTGTGGGAAAAGAAAATTTAATTTGAAGAGAAAAGTCTAAAATTGGATGTTTATGGACTTAATTGGATTTTATTGAAGGTTTAATTGAATTTATAGAGGGTTTGATTGCAAGAAAATTGATTTTTAAGTCAATTTGAGCTTTAATTGGAAGAAATTAAAGTTCTGGGGTCAAATTATAATTTTTAAGAGTTGATTTGGTCAAATTAGGGGTCCAATTGCATAAATCAGAGGCCAAGGACTGAAGTGAAAAGCACGGCCAACTATAGGGGCGGAGACTGAAATTAGCAGGGATGCAATTGAATTAATTCTTAAAATCAAAATTACATTGTGAGGACTTAAAAGAACAAAGGATAAATTAAGGACTGATTTGGAAAACAAATGTTGGCACCGCCTTTAAATGAAACGGCGCGTTTTGTATAAAACGGTGTCATTTCATGTGTTAAAAAAAAAGAAAAGAGGCAGAACAGTGTCGTTTTGAACGACACTGTTCCCCTTTCTCCTTCCCCTGGACGTGCAGCAGGGGAAGGCAGTTTTTTCTTCTTTCTTCAATGAACCCTACACGCCACATGCCTGCCACCTCCCGAAACCCCACACCCTCTCATGATGATACACCGAGGGAGCCGCGCCCTGCCAGCCACGCTCATTGGCCAGCCAGCCCGGCGCTGTGGCAGGGCAGCAAAGCCCTGCTCCCCATGCGCTGCCATAGGGTGGCAATAGGGACGCCCCCGCTCCCTTTTGCCCTATAAATACCCCCAACGCCAGCACGGGAAGACGGGGGGATGGAGAGAAGTTTGAACAAGAGAAGAGAGAACAAAGAGAAAGGAAGGAAAGAATACAGAGAAGTTTGAAATGAGAGGTACTGTGAGAGTGTAGAGAAGAGAGAAACCGAAAGAAACAAGGAGAAGAAGTAACACAGAAGCAGCAGAAAAAAGGGAAGAGCGACCACAGCCGGCTGCCGCGACACCAACGCCACCAGGAGCACAAAAACAGCAGCACTACCCACGACATCGTCATTCTTTTTCAGCTCACCATCTTCTTCCCCCGTTGCAGCACCATTGAAGAAAAGGCAGCAACCTGCGCCTCTGCACGGGGAGGAGGAAGAAGAAAACAGCCGCTGTCATCAACCACTGCTACCTTCCTAATCACCGTGAGGAATCGTCGGCTTCCTCTCCACCACCCCCAGCATCATCTCCAGCTGCCACTGCCCTCCCAGTAGACAACAGCACCGTGAGAAGCAGAAGGAGAAAAGGGAAACAGAGGAGAACAGAGCTGAAGAAAAACGCAGAGAAGAAAAGGAAGAAAGGCCGACCACCGCTCAAGCCACTCCTCAGGCCGCCACCACCAGCACCTCCACGAATCCGCTGCAGAGAAGGAAGAACATTGTTGACCGAGGGAACAAAGGAAACCAAGAGAAGAAGCAACGTGTCTGCAAAGGGGAAGAAGAAGAGGAAACAACTGCTGTCATCGAGCTTCCCAGCCACTGCCACCGTCAGAACCACCATGAGCCCTCGTCGGCTGCCTCTCCACCGCCACCAGCATCACTGTGAGTGTTCGCCATCGCACTTCGCCCCTTTCGGTTCCACGTCCAGAATTACCCAATAAGATAAGGATCTCCTTACCGAGGAGGACTTTTCTTGAACCATACCAACAACTGGGAAACACAACGAGACCTTGAATTTTATCAGACAAATAAACAATGCAGCTTACCTTAGGTAAGGCGTATTTGGGGTGCTAATACCTTCTCATTACTCAACCAGTCCCCGTACCTGATCTCTGAGACCAGTTAGGGTTCCTAGTGACCAAAATACTAGGTGGCGACTCCCATTCCATTTTCGACCAATAGACGACAAGAATTTCTTGTCTCCCCATATTTGCCAAATAAGTTTACATTTTAGATTTAAAGTGGGAATCATATTATTTTGCCGCGACGCCGCACCCGTGCGACAGCAGAAACGGTCACTGGCTTAAAGGAGAAGAAGATGAACAGCATCCTCAAAACGACGCCGTTTGGAGATAATCAGTGGCCATTTTCACTTTGACCCATGAAGTTTCGAAAATTTTATAATTAAACCCCTGGTTTAAACAGTAATTTTCCCTGCATTTCGGCGCCTTTTACAAGTTAGTCCTTGGACTTTAATCTGCTGCAATCGTATCCCCAATTAACCCCAAACTTTGCTATTTCTTCAATTAAGTCCCTGATTTCATTAATTTAATTAAATCCAAAGTCCAATTAAGTCTAAAACTTATCAATTCTCCAATTAAGCCCCTGATTGGATTAATTAAATTAATTCCAAGCTTAATTAAGTCTCAAAATTTATCAATTCTCCAATTAAAACCCTTGATTGGATGAATTAAATTAATTTCAAGCTTAATTAAGTCTAAAAATTTATCAATTCTCCAATTAAACCCTTAATTAGATTAATTAAATTAATTTCAAGCTTAATTAGATTAATTTCAAAGTTTAATTAAACCCCAAAACTTTCAATCATTTTTCCCTTAACCCAAATTTTAATTCATTCTTCATTTATTTCATTTTACTTGTTTTTCCATCATTATTATTATTATTTTTCCATCATCATTTTTTTTTATTTTTTTCCAGTAAATAAAATAATAATAATAATTAAAATAGGTCAAAAATTGGGTTATGACAGTTGCCCCCTCTTTATAATATTTACTATGCAAAGATATTTGGAAATTTTCATTTTCCTTTAGCTTTGTGTAGTACATTTATAAAGAAAAGTAGATACAAACAGAACTTTTGCTTTTTTTTCTTTTTTTTTTGTCTTGAAAACCTTGAAAATAGTAGATTGACACACAACCTTTACAGAGAGATGTAGAAATCAAGAAACAAGTCATTTGGAAGACGACCCACTTTTTTTTGTTTTTTTTTGCAGCCTTGAAAACTTTGAAAATAGTAGATTAACACACGACCTTTACAAAGAGATGTAGAAATCAAGAAACAAGTCATTTGGAAGACGATCCACCCTTTTTTTTTGTTTTGTTTTTTTTTTTTAGAAGTGGTCTCATTGTGATGGGTGACCTACCCAAGTAAAAAAAAAAGAAATGAAAATGAGGGCTCGAAGGCGCGCTCGAAGGGAAGCGAGGGCTCAAAGGCACGCTCGAAGGGAGAAAGCGAGGGCTCAAAGGCGCGCTCGAAGGGAAGCGAGGGCTCAAAGGCGCGCTCGAAGGGAAGCGAGGGCTCAAAGGCGCGCTCGAAGGGAGAAAGCGAGGGCTCAAAGGCGCGCTCGAAGGGAAGCGAGGGCTCAAAGGCGCGCTCGAAGAAAAAATGAAGTGCTCAAAGGCACTCGAAGAGGAAAGCAAGTGCTCAAAGGCACTCGAAGAGGAAAGCGAGGGCTCAAAGGCACGCTCGAAGGGAAGCGAGGGCTCAAAGGCGCGCTCGAAGAAAAAATGAAGTGCTCAAAGGCACTCGAAGAGGAAAGCAAGTGCTCAAAGACACTCGAAGAGGAAAGCGAGGGCTCAAAGGCGCGCTCGAAGAGAAAAACGAGTGCTCAAAGGCACTCCAAGAGGAAAGCGAGGGCTCAAAGGCGCTCGAAGAGGAAACCGAGGGCTTGAAAGCGCCCTAAAAATGATGATCAAAGGCTCGAGGGTGCATTTGAAGGGAGGTCAGGCTCGAAGGTGTTCTCGAAAAGGGAGGTAGGGTTAAGAAACGCAATACCTTGGATGGCCAAGGGCTCGAAAGCGCACTTGAAAGGAGATAAGGACTTGAAAGCGCCCTAAAAATGATGATCAAAGGCTCGAAGGCGCATTTTAAGGAGGTGGAAAAACATAGAGATTTTTCAGAGGGCCTAATTCTCGTGGGCGACCTGCCCAGGTTGAAAAATTCTCAAAAGTGAAAATTTTTCAAAAGCAATTTCAATCCTGGCCATTTCAAGTTGGCCTTCCACTTGATGGATTCCGTTGGAATTTTCTCTAATGAGATTTGCAAATCTCATTGTCCAATTTCTCAAAGTTTAGATGATATGCATACATCTTTACCTGATTTGAAATATAGGCCCCCCATTTCTTCTTTGTCTTCTTGTTGCTTGATTGATGAGGACTTGCTATCTCTGATTTGGGTCATCTTCATTGTTTGGCTTCTAGTCCACTCGAGTTGGCCCATGTAAGTCTATTTCCAGATTTGTTTGCACAACTCAGCTTTTGTGGTGCCCATCGTGACCGACTTGCTTGCTAAAGATTTTCTGACTTGTCAAATAATTTGAGGGGACCACTCATTACTCCTCATTTCACTGTTAGAAACATTCGATGTCACTTGCTGAAAGGATCAAGCTGTGTTTTGTAAACCAAAATGCCCCCTTGTCTGGTTGAAGGAAATTAGAATTTTTCCTTCTAAACACAATGTTGCCCCCTTGTATTGCCCCTAAGTGTGCTCTGTCAGCGACATAGGTAAATGGTTTTAAGAGGCCATTCTCTCATTTCTCTCCTTTTCAGTTTGGTGAAGGAATATGGGTCTAGAATGAATCTTGAAATCTTGATCTCGCATTTTGAAAACAAAAATTATTTTGATGTGAATCTAAAACAATTTGCTTTTGAAATCTTGCAACTCCTTGGTTATTTTCTTTCTTGGAAAAGAAATTATTTGCTCTTGTGTTTGGCAATGAGGTCTTCGGTGAAAATACGTCATGAGATGACCTTTTGTTTTTATGGGTTTTCAAAGTGAAGGGCTCGAGAAAAAAGCTCGAGGTTTTATTTGAGAAAAAACTTGTCTCTTTTTGAACATTCATTTTTATCAGCATGAATAATAATGAGTAGTTTATTCTTGATGTCATGAATCTTATGAAAAAGTATTCTTTGCATTTTGAGAGCATTGTTTATTGTTCCAAGTTGCTTGCTTGCTTGATTAGAAAGGACTTTTACAGGCACGTAACGTAGGCTGTGGTTTTTGGCTATGAAAGAAAAGGATTCATAAGGCTCAAAGAGTGTTTCAGGGTTTCAAAGACTGAGGATCACTATCAACAGTTTGACTCTTGACGTCATTCATATTTTCTTTTGCCGCTCTTCTTTGATTTACTATTTTTTTCTTTTTTATTGCTTTGCTAAGGCATACTCATTTTATCTTGGAAGTCACTTTTTCTAGTGATTTGAGTATGCCCCCTAGCATTTTGAGTTTCTTGAGCTCTTATGCCTTTTTGGCTTTCTCACGGCTTTTATAGCCATGTTTTAGCTTTATCTTTTAATGAAAAAGGAAAAAACTTTAATCTGATGGTGTTTATGCTACAATTTAAGTCATTATAGGTGTTACAAACTTCTTCGAATTCTCTTAAATGCAAGTATGGATTTTCTAATTCTAAGCGAAGAAAAGTAGGTAAAAGTTGAATAATACCTGGCTTAAAATTAAAATGAGATGCATCAGGAGGAAAAACTATACATGATCGTGCACTTGTTCTTGTTGGATTCATGTAGTCTCTAAGTGTTCTAACACGATTATTCTCATTATTCTCATTATGAATTGACTCGTTATCTTCGTCGGCCATGTTTTCTGAAAAAAATAAGGATTTCCTAAAAAGTCTACCACTTAATGTACGTATCCAAACTCTCTTGCAAGTGCAGAAAGAAAGAAAAACAAAGAAAAAGAAGAAGAAGAAACAAAAATTAGAGAAACAAATAAAAGTGAAAAGAAAATAAAAGAAAAGAAAATATATAATTTATTCAATAACTTACCTCCCCGATAATGGCGCCAAAAACTTGACACGATCAAAGAGTTGATGTCTTATCCCAAGTGCAGAAGTGTCAAAGTAATACATAACCCGGCAAGACCGGGATCGAACCACAGAGAGGTAAACTATATAAATTATAAATAATAATAATGATATTGATGTTGAAGAGAACTTTGAGATGTGATAATGATGAAAATATTAAACAATGATAAAAACAGTTGTCAAGGTTAGAGGAGCCACTAATGGTATTTCAAATAAATATAATATAAACTCTTTTTATTACTCAATTGAAAACCACACACAAAGGAGGTTCTAATCGGATGATTTATCGTTAATGGCTCATTACAAAGTATTAACATGATCATATTAATTATCTTATTTAAGTAACACCAATACTTTTAAATATTGTCAGGTATTCATGATGCTAACTTATGTTAACAACAAATCAAGTTCCTCTCATAACAACGATGTCAGCCGAAGACTATGAATGATCAAGCATTTGATGTAGCAAGTGTTATACAACATAAATCTAGATAGTCATTTAACAAGCAAGGTATTAATAATTAGTAAGATAAAAAGATAAGACATGTTAATAGCAAACTTTCTTGGATATAAACATTAAAGTCTATGTTGAGTTTATATTATACATATTCTAACACCATTAGAGAAACCTTTTTATCTTGACATAATAAACTTAGCTAAACATAATGAAGAAGAAGAACATAAATAAACTAGATAAGAACATAGTTATGATGAAAAGCATAAACAAGAGATTAATGAAAGCAAAACTTAAGCATTACAAAAATATAAAGAAAGAAAGCAAGATCTTGATCTGAAAACCAAGATGACTAAATACATGGCAAATACCTCCTTTTATAGGCTAAAATTCGGAACTACTGATTAGTTGACAAAGAAAATAGTTGGTGGCCAACCATTGACTTGGTGGCTGGTTTTTGACATTGTTGGCCGGTTATTGATATTGTTGGTTGGTTATTGATATTGTTGGCTGGCCAAAATGTCATTGCTAATATCATAATTGAAGCCCATTTTACTCATGAAAGTTGTGGGCTATTGTCTCAGCTTTCTAACAAAAAAAACCAGAGCTCATTTGGACTTCTAGAACTCGAGATATGAGCTGAAAACCGAACAGTGTCTGAGCTGCATGACAGATTTCGACTTCTTCGTTGATGCTAAGATTTGAATTTGAAAATGGCAGAATTGAGTCTTGAACTCCGCATAAAAGTTTTAGGTCCATGTCGTAGCTTTCCATACTATAAAGCAGACCTAAATCCAAGGTTTACAGCTCCAGTTATAACCTAATAACCGAATGGTGTTCCAGTTTGAATTGAACCAGCATCTTTTCTCTAAGTTTAGTCCTCTTTTTATCTCTTCACTTTCAATAGTTAATCACATCAATCAATCCTTTCAATTGTGAGATATACCTGCATTCAAAACAATCATTTACCATAAATTAAAGATATATTATATTATCAGACTTGTTATTATAAAACATATTTTAGTTAAGGAATTTAATGATACTTTAGTTAAGGAATTTAATGATACTTTAGTGCAATATGATGATATACAGCTTTAATGAGAATGCACTTTTAAGTACTAATCAGTGGCCCAATGGGACAAGAACATGGACATCTATGCTTGTATCCAAGGGACAGATAAGTGTATTGATGCATGTGAAGACATGTGTACATAAAAGTTTGTTGTAAGATGAACGACTAATGATATGTTGGCTCAAACTAAATCAAGTTAAATCAATGTTAAAGATTCATTATGAAAAATAGAAATAAAAAAATCATTAATTATACTTATTTAAAATTGTAGGGCAATACTAGTAAAGGATTGTATTCCTTAAGGAACATATAGAGCTAAGAGTACAAATGATAATTTACCCTTGATAAATTAATAGTATAGGGTAGGATACGTGGAATAGGCCTTTACCATTAATAAAACCTTATGGTGAGCTTCGATAGATAAAGTTTCTAGGATGGATTTATGAACAAGATATAACTTCTGGATTGTTGTGTGCGGGATTCGAAACTCTCCTTGATCGTTATACAAGGTTTTTAAAAAAGAAAAAAACTATTTGGTTACTTGAACAAAGAAGACTTTGCTGAAATTTTGATAAGAATTAAAAACATCAATCATTATTGTATGATATGTGTAATGTATATGAATGTATTAAATAACAAATTGAATTTAACCATGAGATTAAAATGCCAACATAGATTACTGATATTAAATGCAGAGAAAAAATTTCATTTTGTTTTCCTGAGTTAAAGGCTTAAAATATCTTTACAATGCTAAGATTTTTTTTTGGGTGTTATAATCCAATTTCATGCACATGTCCTGTATTTTTCTCTCTCTCAAGTTTCATACTTTAACATTGGGTTTTTGTTGTATTTTTTTTAATTTGTTTTTTCATTTTTTTTCATTCAATATTTAGTTGGTTTTGAACTGGTCTTCATATTTTTTATCATATAATTAATTGTTATTAGATCTAGTGGAGTTCATGATCTTAGTCACAAGTTTGACAGGTTAACCCGGATCGATCCAATATATCACCGTTTGATTGTTTTAAAAAAAGTCATCTTGAAATTTTTTTAAAAGTCAAACTATATTTTTACTAATTATTCATGTTGTTTTTAGACTCGCGCTCTTGATCTCTCTCTCTCTACTTTTAGTTTGGTCATTATTTTT
The DNA here is from genome assembly GCF_000002775.5 of Populus trichocarpa. Classification (NCBI taxonomy): domain Eukaryota; kingdom Viridiplantae; phylum Streptophyta; class Magnoliopsida; order Malpighiales; family Salicaceae; genus Populus; species Populus trichocarpa. The sequence continues at coordinate 45,655,851 of NC_037285.2, read as the reverse complement.
TCTTTTATTTTTTAGCCTTTATATCCACCAAGTTGATTGGGTCACGTTAGAACAATTTTACATGATTTAATTTGAAATATGACTAAATAAGGAGTTCGGTCAGGAGTTTTCAAGTTTGACACACTAAACCAGATTTAATAATAATACTAAATAGTTCTTCATGGCTTAAATTATTTTTTTTACATTAAAAAAAACTTAATTCAATTCACAGTATAGTACGAGAAATAATCCGGGATAATATATGAGAAGTTTCCCTAAGTTACACAAATGACTTGTATCTTTTCTGACGGACAAGTTGCATGTAAACTAGAATTAATTTTTTAGTGATTTTTAAAGACATATTTCCTATATTAGCCTAATATTTTCAAAAGAATTTAATAAATTCTCCTCGATGATATATGCCAAGTTAAAAAACTTAAATCTAAGGAAAAAAAAACTCTTAACAATCAATCTGGGCAACCCCTTTAATTCAAGTAGATATATTGATGTATGCCAAGTTCACAAAGGTGGTTCCAAAACATTAGATTGTTCCCCTTCAACAACATGGTAAGTTGAATTCTAAAGATGCACATTCCACATATCTAGCTCACTTCGCCATTTTAAAAGGGATTTGTTTCGTTTTTTGACTTTTTATATTCAAAATTTAGAGTTAGCATTCAAGAAAAGTTATGAAATTCATTCGAGATCACTCGAGAAAAAAATCTAATCTCAATTAATATGTAGACTACTCAAAGAAATCCATTACTATATATATATATATATATATATATATAAAGAATCTAATGTCTAAGTATATTAAAGAATCTCGACCACACCGTTCACATCAAGATCGTATAAATCAATGCAATTGGAGCTCACATCATCATTTAATTAACGATATTCAAAAATGTGTGGTTGACTAATTATCAAATTAAGTAATTTTGATTATTAAAATGATAAGCTTACAAACTTTGGGAGAATAATATCGGAGACCAAATGAAATTCAAACAAGTTAACTAGACGTACGTGTGCTTGTATAATACGAAAATGACACAATATAATATAAGGTTTTAAGACTAGCTAGATAATTAATTACTCGATCAATTTTCTTAGTTAAAATCGTGTTGCAGCCTCCAAGATTGTGGTAGTATAATTAACAAAACATTTTTTCAAGTATCACTGCTTACTTCCTTGCCTTTTGACTTGCATGGGAATTTGACTCAATTGAGCAAACCTTAACCTACCATGCATGGAAATCATATGTTATATATCCTTCGCAGTCTATGGAGAAATGCATGGAATTGTAAGCCATTTGGGATTTTTCTTGGTTTGACTGTGTTTCATTGGCAGCTCGTATGGTTAATTTAATCCTCTCTTGTAGTTTCAAGTGATTATCATGAAAATGTATAATAAAGTTGAAGAGGTATGAATATTTAGAAGGAAAAGTATAGATGGTTAGGTTTCTTATATATCTATATATATATATATATAGTTTTAGGTTTATTAGGCTTGGTCGAGATTGGAAAGATTTGCATCACATGCCTCACAAACTTGATTTTTGCTAAATCAAAGCCTTGAATTCAATATTAATTAGTCAACAAGTTTGGTAGCTGTGTAAAGTCACGCTAATCTTTTGATTGACAATAACCTATGTTGTTTTTCTAGGAAAAAGTCTCCCACGTTTGATGGCCCAGAAAAATAGTTTTCACTAGTTTCAAGAGTGTGGCAAAGAACATGATTATTTATTTATTAATATTAAAAAATAATATAAAAAATATTTTAAAATCTTATATGATAGATTAAGTTTTTAAATTAAGATATTTTTATATTTTAACGAATTCACAATAATTATGAGTTCAAATCTTTATTTTTTTTATATAATTAATAGCATAATATATGTTGATGAAGTTAAATGGGAAATTCTCCGCAATAAGAAAGATCAAAATTCTATAAATAAAAATCTTGACTTTTGCAATGTATGTAATATGTTGTTTGAAATTGAAAATTAAACCATTGATGAGTCCTTTTCTCTGGTTTATTAATCATGGGTTTTTTTTTTTTTTTTTCATCTCTCAGTTTGTCAAGCGGGATAATGGATCTGTTCGAAACGAAGAATTCAATATACACATGCCACATCAATAACTTTCTTGCAACCTTTGAGCCGGGAAATATTCCCCATTTTGATTCTGAAATGGAATGGGATTGAGTTCTCACATCATCTATCGTCTGTTTTTATACTTGATTTTATTATATTCAATTAAATATATATTTATTATTAATAAAAATTTAATTTATCTTTAATATTTATATTATTATTATTATTATTATTATTATTATTATTTTGGTATATATACATATAACTTAAAACACAATGCATCTTTAACCCATGTAACGAGCTTTCGGCTAATGACTATCAAACTAGTTGGTCTTAGGGCATCAGGTGTTGAGACACCCCTACGAGCTTAGTAACTCGGGTTGCAGATACTGATACGTAGATAGTGCAATGTTTGATTCCCTTAAGCTTTCTCCTCAACCCATGTAACAAGCACTGGGCCAATAGCTCCCAAGTCAGTTGACTTTAGGGTACTAGGTGTTAAAACACCCCTTCGAGCTTAATTGCTTAAGTCAGGAGGCTACGAATCCAAACTTATCTACTTTTTTCATTTATTCATTTTATTATCAATTTGCTTTTGTTTTTGTTTTGTTTATTTTTTTGAATATTATATATTATCCCTTTCCCTTAGTTGTTACCTTTAACAAAAGAACATAAATAATGTAATAATCCAATGTGCAACCCACAATCATATGTTAAAGTGTGTGTGTGAAAATAAAGGTTGAGGAATATTTATTAAATGAGTATATGAGCATAATCAAGTGATAACAATACAAGAGTTTGTAAACCTGAATATTTCAAGAAGTATTCTGATAGACTTTGTTAAAAATGTTTACTAAGATGCGTCTCAAGAGTTATTAAAGTTCCTCCTTTACTCTGCCATCCTAGTAACAACAGTTTTGCAAATGATTTTAATAATAGAAAACACAATTAGTAATATTTTTTTTTGTCAACTACTACCCTCTCCCCCCAAACAAAATGAGACATTGTCCTCAATGTTTTAAGGCAGAAAGATAGAATATAGAAGACATCACCTAAAATAGCGACTACAAACAAACCTAAAACACACTTAAACAAATATAAGAAACAACAGAACACAAATATTATGCTATTAATAAAACCAAAATACATAAATTTTTGCAACCTAAGGCTTAAATCGTAGTTGTGATCGTGGCTCACATCTTCCCTTGATTTTACGTCCAAGAATGGCTTAAACACTCTCTATGGGTCAGGGATACGCTTCCCATCCAGTTTTCTTAAAAACTGACAAACAGGGTCTTTTTTAGTCAGATTCTCAAGACTAAGTCGATCATGTTCTTTATGAAAATGGGGCTATAAATCATGAATTGCACGATGCACATCTCCATTACGATGAGACTTAAGAGTCAATAGAAGATTATCTAAAGACTCTCTATGTTTTGAAATAAATCCCACCTTTTGACAATTTTCACAGGTTTTGCAGAATGCATATTTGTATTTGAACATGATGGACCAGTAGAATCCACATTGTAAGATTTTTGCAGTCGTCTTTCTTGATGAGAAATGACCCCCACATGCTTCAGAGTGACAAAATTTTATGAAACCACTTACCTCATTGTCAGAAATGCATCTTTGATATATTTGATTAGGACAATATTTGAATAAGTAAGGGTCATCCCAATAAAAGTTCTGCACGTCGCTCAAGAACTTTCTTTTATCTTGGGTATCCAAATGAGCTGGCAAAAATCCTGAAGCAAGAAAATTATCAATATTAGCAGACCAAGGTATTGAAGCAATAGAAAGTGAAGATTCATCTGGAAAGTAATCATCAATTAGTGTGATGTCAGATATCGAATCTATTGTCAATTTTGACAAATGATCCACGACAATATTTTCGGTGCCTTTTTCATCCTCGATTTCTTCCTATTTGAAAGTTTTAAAAATTTCAGAATCGTGATTGACTTCCCTTTGTTTGGTCATAGCATGAGGAAATGGAAGTATTAGTGGGGAATCAGTCTTTTCTTTGCAATGTTCAGGTTTAACCCTTTCCTTAATTACCCTTAGAGATTGACTCATCATCTTTCTCACAAGGTTCAAAAATTGGTTTTTCAATAACCTTACCACCGTGGATAGTAATGACTGATTTGACTTGATCTATGTGTTGGCTTCTAGAAGTACTTGCATTTGCATTGTATTTCCTATTGGGATTTTGCTGTGGTTGAGATGAGAACTTACCTTTCTCCTGAAAACTTAGAGCATATGTGAATTTTGCAAGAGTATCTTTAAAATCTGTCATGTTTTAAGCAAGTTGAGTGTTGATTGTCTCTTGCTTTTCAATGAATGCATACAATGTTTCCTCAAGATTTCTTCTAGGATGGGGAACATAAGGAGGTGCATATCCATGAGAATTTTTAAAATTATGATGTGCTTGAAATGGTGGTTGTGAAGTTTGCGCATTATTGTTACTACTCTTCCAACTGAAATTTTGGTGATTAAAAGAAGGCAAAGTTGGACAATCATTGGTTGAGTGTTCATTAGTTTCACAAGTTTGACACACAATTTCTTGAACAGATTTTAATTGACCACTCTTTTTTAATTCTAGTGCCTCAACTTTTCTAGCTAAAGATGCAAATTTGGCTTGGAGGTCATGATCTTTCCTAAGGTTATACATGCCTCCACTAAATGTATGAGGTTAAGTTTTACCTGGTGCCTCACAACTGCATGTAGTGTCCTAATTTTGAGCATTTTCAGCTAGCAAATCTAGGTACTCCATTGCTTTATCAGGGTCTTTGTTTTCAAAAGTTTCATTGCACATCAATTCCATAATTTGTCTATCTTTAGGTGTTAACCCTTCATAAAATTGTGAAACCAATCTCCATGTTTCAAAACCATGATGAGGACAGGTATTAAGCAAGTCTTTATATCTATCCCAACACTTGTAAAATATTTCTCCTGGTTTTTGATTGAAAATGGTGATTTATCTTTTGAAAGAGTTTGTTCTATGAGAAGGGAAAAACTTCTTTAAAAATTATTGTTGCATTTTATTCCAAGCACGAATGGATCCTAACCTAAGATTTTGTAGCCATGTTTTAGCTCTATCTTTTAATGAAAAAGGAAAAACTTTAATCTGATGGTGTTTATGCTACAATTTAAGTCATTATAGGTGTTACAAACTTCTTCAAATTCTCTTAAAGGCAAGTATGGATTTTCTAATTCTAAGCGAAGAAAAGTAGGTAAAAGTTGAATAATACCTGGCTTAAAATTAAAATGAGATGCATCAGGAGGAAAAACTATACATAATCATGCACTTGTTCTTGTTGGATTCATGTAGTCTCTAACTGTTCTAATACGATTATTCTTATTATGAATTGACTCGTTATCTTCGTCGGCCATGTTTTCTGAAAAAATGAGGATTTCCTAGAAAGTCTACCACTTAATGTACGTGTCCAAACTCTCATGCAAGTGCAGAAAGAAAGAAAAACAAAGAAAAAGAAGAAAAAAAAAATTAGAGAAACAAATAAAAGTGAAAAGAAAATAAAATATATAATTTATTCAATAACTTACCTCCCCGGCAACGGCGCCAAAAACTTGACACGATCAAATAGTTGATGTCTTATTCCAAGTGCAGGAGTGTCAAAGTAATACATAACCCGGCAAGACCGGGGTCGAACCATAGAGAGGTGAACTATATAAATTATAAATAATAATAATGATATTGATGTTGAAGAGAACTCTGAGATGTGATAATGATGAAAATATTAAACAATGATAAAAACAATTATCAATGTTAGAGGATCCACTGATGGTATTTTAAATAAATATAATATAAACTCTTTTTATTACTCAATTGGAAACCACACATAAAGAAGGTTCCAATCGGATGATTTATCGTTAATGGCTCATTACAAAGTGTTAACATGATCATATTAATTATCTTATTTAAGTAACATCAATACTTTTAAATATTATCAGGTATTCATGATGCTAACTTATGTTAACAACAAATCAAGTTCCTCTCATAACAACGATGTTGGCCGAAGACTATGAATGATCAAGCATTTGATGTATCAAGTGTTATACAACATAAATCTAGATAGTCATTTAACAAGCAAGATATTAATAATTAGTAAGATAAAAAGATAAGACATGTTAATAGCAAACTTTCTTGGATATAAACATTAAAGTCCATGTTGAGTTTATATTATACATATTCTAACACCATTAGAGAAACCTTTTTACCTTGACATAATAAACTTAGCTAAATATAATGAAGAAGAACATAAATAAACTAGATAAGAACATAGTTATGATGAAAAGCATAAACAAGAGATTAATGAAAGCAAAACTTAAGCATTATAAAAATATAAAGAAAGAAAACAAGAACATGATCTTGATCTGAAAACCAAGATGACTAAATACATGGCAAATACCTTCTTTTATAGGCTAAAATTCAGAACTACTGATTGGTTGACAAAGAAAATAGTTGGTGGCCAATCATTGACTTAATGGCTGGTTTTTGACATTGTTGGTTGGTTATTGATATTGTTGGTTGGCCAAAACATCATTGCTAATATCAGAATTGGAGCCCATTTTACTCATGAAAGTTGTGGGCAATTGTCTCAGCTTTCTAACAAAAGTTATGGCCTTAAAAAAAACACTTTAAAATTCATAATCAATCAAAAACAAAAAATCTTTTAAAGCTCAATTCTATTTGTTTAGATGTTTTCGAGGTAAGAAAACACTTAATCTTAACTCCGTTCATTATATGAAATCATTTGACACAAAAATTAATCATTTTACTAGTTGTAATCGTTCCTAATAACAACTCTCTTTCTAAGTTGAAATCTAGTAATCTTATCTTTCTCATCCACTAAAAAAGAGGAAAATAAAATATGCTATCAAAATGTAATGTTTAAAATTTATAAGGACCGATTACCTAAGAGCTTAAAAAAAATAAGGGACTAAAATGAACTTTTCAACAAATTGCAGAGCCGTTACCTATGTTACCCTTGTTTTTCACTTAAGCCCTCTTTCTTTTAATTCAACCCTCACCCCAAAAAAATATGCAATTGGCCTTCAATTTGAGCTAAAAAGAGCTTAATTCTATAAAATAAAAATTTAAGGATCAAATTGAAACTTTTCAAAAATATTACTACTGAAATCTACCATGAAATGTGAGAGGGTGAACATTAAATTGGCTACAGTAAAAACATTAACGTAATTTGAATTTTAATTTTTCATAATATTTTACATGTATGAGGTATAATATGTTGACGCATTTCTATTAGACAATGCCAATTAGATCAACTTAACTGAAGAGGTGCAATGTTCATGTAGCTCATATCATCATATCATATCCCAAATGCTTGGTTGCTTAATTATCAAAATAATTCTGGTTATTAAAATGATTGGTGCCGCAACCTCCAAGAAGTCGTAGCAACAAAACACTTTTAAAATAGTATTTAAAATAGTATTGCTACTTTCTTAAGCCTTTTGACTAGAATAGGCATGCAGCTGACTCGATTGAGCAACCCACCTACCATTCAACGCAAATCAAATGTTATATATCCTGCAGCCATTAGAGAGAGACGCATGGACATTGTTTTAACATTTGGGATTTTCTTGGTTTGACTGTGTTTCATTGGCTGTTATGGTAAGTAACCCACTATTGTCTCAAGTCACCATCATACCCATTGTACCAAACCATTGCTGAAGCATTTTTGGTTTATTAGACTTGATCTTTGCCTCAATCAAATATTTTGAGAGTGAACAGAGAGAGATTGGCTGTTTTAGTCATAGCTGCATCATTCAAAAACACAAGGAATATCAGCAAAGCCAAGGCCTCACAAATTATTGGCTTCTATGGACAATATTTAAGAATATGGTTAAATTGTGACACGTAGGTGTTAAAACACTGTTATTGAAATAACACATGCAGCATGAGGTAACTAAGAGGAGAGATGGAATTGAAATAACACATGAAGCATGAAGTGTCTAAGAGACATGGTGGTAATGCACAAACACCAAGAAATTTCAGAAGAAAAGGTTTTTGGAGGTGTGAATAAAAGATACGGCATCACCATTTACACACATGCCAAGTTGCCAGTCAAACTCGAGAGGAAAGCTTATTTTTCCCTTTGGTTTGAGATCAAAGAGCACAATGGAGTAGAAAGGAAAACTATTTCTACTCTACTATAATTGGCAGTGAAGGTAACCACTTAAGCAGTTTCATAATTCTCCTTTGTTTCCCATGCTGTTCCAAGCCCCAAACAGAGCTCCAACGTTTGGTGGTAATGCTTAGGAAATGTAGTTATTTCTACTCTCCTATATGCTCATTCGGTACCATGGAAAGTACAAATAAAGCTTGAGGATAAAAAATCCATACTTCCTTTGTGATATAGTTGTATGAATCACATGCTACATTTAGATGAGTACAAACCAAAAGGTACACCAACTAAAACTTGACAAACCTCTTCGCATCCAGATTCCATCATCACTTGAATAGATCTGGTAACAAGTTCAGTAGCTGCAGTATGGAGAGAATTTCACTGGAAATTACAACGTACCCATACACAATACAATTAACAAGAAAAACACGATATATCAACACAAAGCCAAAAACTATCAAAGCCCACATCCAATCCTTTGTAAATGCCATCCCAAGTGTAGGAAAACAAAGAATGGACCTTGAGTTCAAATCAAATGCAGCCAGTTTATACACATAATCATTCCAAACATCCATATTTCTACCATTAATGTTAACAATGCATGTCCAATGTCTTGAAAACCCTCACCCCCTTTCCTTTCTTGTTTCCAATAAATATATAGTACATTAAAAACCAATCCAAGATTCACATATATAATCCAACACAACCTAAAACTGTGCACAAAATCCCAAAATGAAAAAAAAAAGAAGCCATTACCAATGCCTCTTCCTCGATAAGGTTTGATGACAACTAACATAGCAATGTAACCTCTAAAAGTTGAATTCCGATGATCCCCCATCTTACAAACAACAGTCCCTACACATTTGCCTTCGTGAAACGCCTGAAATTGAAAACCCACCAACAAAAACACAGTTACAACACCAAAAAAAAATCCCAACAACATAAAAGAAGAAAAGAATCACACCTACCAAGAAAGAAAGTTGTGGCCAAAGATAAACAAAGTAACGGTAGGTAAAGATGGAGTAAGGCTCACTAAGTTCTTGATCGACAAGATTCATGATTAATGGTAGGTGATGCTCACCACCATAGCTAACGTATTCAATCTCTGATGCATCGAATTCTTCTTTTTTCTCTCTTTCTTGAACTGCGTCCATTGTTGTTATTCTGTTTCTTGACGACTATAACCGAAGGGTTCTACTTCTTGTTTGAAAATGTAGCAGCTTCCTTATAAAAAGATTCCCTTCGGCCCTTTCTACTTCTTTAGCTGGACTCCATTGGCATTGGGTATTGCTTTGTGTTGGGCTTACGAGCATTATCCATTTCTGGATTTCGTGCTAGTTTATCAACAGGCCCATAATAATAATAATAATATTACTAATAATTTTTTTTTTTTTATATTCTAGATTTGCATTTCTTCCTAGTAAAAGTTCAAGTTATTATATCTATTAATATTTAAAGTATAGAAGAGAAATAGATATATAAAAAAAAGAAAAGAAATTCAATTCTATAAAAAATGATAATATTATTTTAAAAAATTCCCTCTTTCATATTTATCTATTATTCTTATATTTTTTATGTGGTAAATATTATGATTATAAATTCAACATCATATAATTTCTTATTTAAGACTCAAAATAAATTTAGTCTCAGATAATAAAACTGGTTTGAAATAAATTAATATTGAAACCTGCAAAATAAATATATAAACTAACCAAAGCAATTAGATAAAATCACATGAATATGCTGCACCAAAAAAAGGCACTATTAGTTCCACCAAGCAAGACCTGCTATTGATTTTTATAATAATTCAGTTTAATCTTTACACTATAAATTTGGACTAGGACCAAATAAGACTAGGACCGGCGACCCAGAAATCAAAAGTGAGAAAGGTGGATTTTTTAGTGGAATTTGTGATTTGGGCTAAACAATGTTTTTTTTTAATGCTCTTCAATTTTTTATTTAATTGTTTCACATTGTGTTTATTGGAATCAATCTTTATAACTTGTTCTTTCTTGCTTTTTCACGAGACTATTATATTCTTGACAAAACTTCTTGTCATTAAATTGATTTTTAATTTTATTGGAATTTATGTGATTTTATTATTTTCACAATATTAAAAGTTAAGGAACCAAAATGGAAGAAGAATAAAAGAGTCTTGGTTTTTTTGTTAAATTTTGCCTTTTGGTTTTGTCAAAGTTACTTTTTGATCCTTCTAATTTGGGGATTGGAAGTTATGGTCTAATAATTCTTTTTTCATCTTGATTTCTGGTTTAATAGATGAGAGAAAAAGAAACATTAAAAAATAATGATAAAATAAAAAAAGTTTTTGATTGCCAAGATTATGACCACGAAAAAATCATTCTTTTGAAAAAATCATTCCACGACATCGTGGCGGCTCTAAAAAATATTTACATGGAAAGAACAGATATCTGGCATCTTGTTCTTTAAGGGGAAAAGGTCTTGTTTGAGGAGTCGCCACCTAGTATTATGGTCACTAGGAACCCTAACTGATCAACAGAGATTCTATGGCTCGGGATTGGTTACGTAAAAAGGAAGATATTATCACCCCTTAAACGTTCTGCCTGAGACAGACTGCATTGCTGGTTTTGTCTTAAATTGCTAAATGTTTATTAGTTTATGCTATGATGATTTGTTTATAATATTCCTGACTCTGGCGCCAGTGAATATTCAACTACGAATAATTCCAACTCTGGCGTTGGTAAATATTACGTAGCTATAAGTTTGTTTCGCTTTCCTCTTTGTTTCGTTTGCTTCTCTCTCTCTCTCTCTCCTGTTGGTTCACTCTCTCCTCCCAATTCTCCTGTTCTTGCGTCTTGTTGTGTTCCCGGTGTTACTTCCTCTCTAGAAGCAGAGAAATGGAAACGTGATGGAGGACTGGCTGCTTTCTTCCTCCGCTGCTCGTGGTCTCTCTCCGTGGCCTCCTCTGTTTCTTTGAGAAGAAACAGAGGAACGAAAGTTTTTTTTCTTCTTCTGTTCTCCCCCCCTCGGTTCTGTCCCTCTCTCTACTGTATTTTTTTTTTTTGTGGCCTTTCGTTCTCTGGCTTTTATAGCCAGAGAACAATGCCGTTTCATCCATTGATTGCAGGTGTAATGGTGGTGGCGGGCGGCTGAACCGTTGAGGAAGACGAACAGTGTCGGCACCGTTTTTGTGTTTAATGGTTGTTTTCATTTTGGCCCTTGAAGTTTTAAAAGTTTTGTAATTAAGCCCTTCGTTTAAACTGTAATTGGCCCCTGCATTTGTGCGCCATTTCCAATGTAGTCCTTGGATTTTAATTTTGCAATTTGGACCCTCAATTAATCCCAAACTTTGTTATTTCTTCAATTAAGTCCCTGATTTCATTAATTTAATTAAATCCAAGTCCAATTAAGTCTCAAAACTTATCAATTATCCAATTAAACCCTTGATTTGATTAATTAAATTAATTTCAAGCTTAATTAAGTCTCAAAACTTATCAATTCACCAATTAAACCCTTAATTGAATTAATTAGATTAATTTAATTAAATCTCAAAACTTCCAATCATGTTGCCCTTAACCCAAATTTTAATTCATTCTTCATTTATTTCATTTTACTTGCTTTTCATCATAATTATTTTTTCATCATCATTTTTTTTATATCCTTTTCAGTAAATGAAATAATAATAATAATTAAAATAAAGGGTCAAAATTTGGGTTATGACAACAAAGATGAGGTCCTTGATATCTTTCTGAAATGGAAGAAAAATGGTGGAGAATCAAACTAGAAAGAGAATTAAGACTCTTCAATCAGATAATGGTGGTAAGTACACATCAGATCCTTTCTTTGAAGTTTGCTAAAATGAAAGGATAAAACGACATTTTACTATTTGAAAAAACACACAGAATGGAGTAGCAGAACGTATGAACCGTATATTGGTGGAGAAAGTTTGATGTATGCTATAACATTCGAGACTAAACAAAGCATTATGGGGTGAGGCATTAAGTTATGCTCGTCATATTGTTAATTGGTTGCCTTCAACAACATTAAATAGAAAAACTCCCTTAGAGGTATGGTCAAGCTCTCCTGCAAATGATTATGACTATATGCGTGTATTTGGATGTTTAACATATTATCATGTTACCGAGTCCAAGCTAGATCCTAGAGCTAGGAAATCTATATTTTTAGGCTTTAATGGAGGAGTAAAGGGTTATAGACTCTTGTGTTCTGAATTAATTAAAGTGATTTTGAGTAGAGATGTTACTTTTGACGAGTTTAGCATGCTACAACAAGAGAGGTCGCAAGAAAAGGTGAAACAACCAAGTGATGCATAACATGTGGAGTTTGAGACTTCAACCATTCCTATAAAGACTATTCAGACAATTCATGTTGAAGAAGATTCAGATGAAAGTTCAAATGAAGAGGATGTTATAACTCCAACAACCACATAACAACAAGAATTCATTGTAATAAGTAAGCTGAAAAGGGTTATCAAGAAACCTTTTCGGTATTGTAACATGGTGGCTTATGCATTTCCAATAATTGATGATGGAATCCCCTACACCTACAAAGAATCTGTTGAGAGTATAGAAAGTGTAAAATAGAAAGAGACAATAGATGAAGAGATGAAATCTCTCCACAAAAATCAGACTTGGGATTTGGTATAACTCCCTAAAGGAAAGAAGACAATTGGTTGCAAGTGGGTCTATGCCAAGAAGGAAGGTAATCTTGGAAAAGATAGCATCCAATTCAAGGCAAGATTAGTAGCAAATGGCTACTCTCAAAAATAGGGGATAAATTATAATGAGGTATTCTCTCTGGTTGTTAAGCATTCATCAATTCATATTCTGCTAGCCTTGATTGCACATTTTGATCTTAAGTTAGCCCAACTTGATGTGAAAACTAGATTCCTACTTGGAGATTTGGAAGAGGAAATTTATATGTAACAACTAGATGGTTTCAAAGTCACCGAGAAAGAGAATTGAGCGTATAGACTGAAGATATCATTGTATGGATTGAAACAATCTTCTCGCCAGTGGTATAAGCGATTTGATAAGTTCATGATAGAACATGGATACACACAGAGTCAGTTTAACCATTGTGTATATTTTCGCAAGCTTCTTGATGTGTCCTTTATTTATTTGCTCTTATATGTGAATGCTATGTTAATTGGAAATTGATAAATTGAAAGCTCAACCGAGAAATGAATTTGAAATAAAAGATCTTGAAGAAGCTAAAAAGATTATTGGTATAGAGATTTAGAGACACAGAAGGAAAGATATAGTATGTTTGACACAGACCCAATACTTGAAGAAAATTCTATAGAGATTTGGGGTAGATGGTAAGACCAAGCTTGTAAGCACACCTTTAGCTCTTCATTTTAAGCTAAATGCTTCAATGTCTCCACGCATAGAGGATGAGTGCAAGTATATGGCTCAAATTCTGTATGCAAATGTTGTAAGTGCATTAATATATGCAATAGTTTATACGAGACTAGATATTTCATATGCTGTCAATATGGTGAGTGGGTATATGCATGATTCAGAAAAGGGTCACTGACAGGCAGTTAAATGGATTCTATGGTACATTCATGGCACAATTGCTATTGGTTTGAAGTTTGAAAGGGATGATAGCTGTTGTTACTTATTTTTGGACCCCACGTGATGGAGACGTTGTATACCTCTTTTGAACTGAGTGTAGGAATTTAACTCATGTTTGCTGGAAGATTGACAAAAGCAGAAAAAGAAATTTTTTTTTTCAAAACCCTGTTTGAGTTGTTTTCTGCTCTCTTTATCCTTTCCCTTTGCTGCCAAAATCATCAGGTTTCTTAGACTAACTAGGGGTCTTCATAATGCTAAATTCGTTCCTTTTTTTATCTGGTCTTTAAGGTTGAATAAATCCCTCAGAATTTGCATTAAAAAAAAATGGTTCTGCTGCTGTCGCAATTTTTTGTTCCAACTTAGGCTCTGATTCTGACTCGGTTTCGTACGATATCTGACCATCCTAGCTATATTCTGTCACTCATGACATGTTGAAAAATTGACCTACACCTTTATTAGGTCCTAGGGATCATTTTTCTTAGGACAGATTCTCATTCATATCAGGATTCTCGGCATTGTCAGTTTCTAAATTAGACCCGGAGATTCTTTTTGACCAACCAAATTCCTCCCCGATTCTGTTATCCAAAACGATTTTATCTTACTTTGAATCCTTCATCAAAGTTGTAGTCTGAGACATGTAGATGAATATGAGATTTTGAATTGCTTGATTTTGATATCAGAAACTCAAGATATTCCTGTTTGAAATCTAGCATGAAAACATAGAATCCTGCCGCGAGAAGGTTTCCAACCGAGTTTAATTGCAATTCTGTTATTCAAAACGAATTTATCTCACTTTGAATCCTTCATAAAAGTTGTAGTCTGGGACACGTAGATGAATTTGGGCTTTTGAATCGCTTGATTTCAATATCAAAAGCTCAAGATATTCCCATTTGAATATCTAGTGTTGAAAGCAGGGATTCCTGGCCGCGAGAAGGGTTTTTTTTCCAAGTTCGCGGGACTGATTCGAAGGATTTTTTTTGGACCAAGGACTGAATCGAAAAGTGCTAAATTGAGGGATTGAATTGAAGAAGGACATTGAAAGCTAGAGAAGGGGGCTGGATCATCATAAATGACAGGATTTTTACCACACCAAATAAGGAAAATAAGACTTTGCAGCTGCACCCTCCATCTGATTTCTTTCCTTTTTTTCTCTGCTGTTTTCCTTTCTCATCACGCCTGATTTTTGGAGCTGAAGACCACGTTTTTTGTTGCCTCATTTCAAAGGGTGCAGCTGGCCCTATGGAAGGAAAGAAAAGAGTCACACCCTCCTCTAAAACCGGAAAGAAATCAGAAGTAAAACACCGACACAAAATCAGAATATTGCAGTTTCCTTTTTGCGTTTTTTTACTGCAAATCAGTAGGGATTTGCGTCCTAGGATTAATGCATTGAATCCTTCCTAAATAGAGACATAATTAGACTATATAAGCCCTTCTAATGACCTAACGGGAAAAAAAAAAGAGAGAGATGGAGGCAAAACAAGGACAAAGAAAGGAGGCTTTTCTTTGATACTAAAAAACCTTCACTGGAATGTGAAAGAAAGAAAAAGGATACAGAGCAGAGAAGAAGAAAAGTGAAAGACGGTAGAAAAGGAAAAAAAAAGACAGAAAAGAGGAGAAAAACGGGAGAGACAGAGAAGACCAAAACAGAGAGAGGAGAAAGGAAAGAGAAGGAGTCTTTCTGTGGTCACCAGAGGCGAGAATGCAGAAGCTTTGCCTATCGGCTGGTACGTCATCTTTGGCATTCAGAACAAGCAGGATTTGCAGGTATAAGTTTTAGTTTCTCCTTCCTTGCAATATTTCAAAGCTGGTGTCTGCTGATTGTTCTTTCAAAAAACTTGTTTCTGCTCTTGTCTGGGACGTACGTTTTTTTCTGTTTTGGCAACAAGTTGTACGCTTGCTCATTTGTTTTTTCATACATGTTGAGTTTAGATAGTTTGTCTATATTAGAGTTATGCGTCTCTTCCTCCTCCCTTTTTTTTGTAAGAGACTGTGAGGCTTAAAGGCCTTCACCACCTCTAGTCCCCTTTGTCCGGTACCTCTCGGTCTTATAATGCTGCATAAGAGAAATTATGTTTCTAAACAAAGCTTTGGCCAAAGGAGAAAGTAAATAACGCAAGAGAATGTTCCATGGAGAAAGTAAAAGGCATGAGAAGAGTCCCTTTACAGTCAAGGTAGTCTTTTGGCAGACTTTTGGTTCACGTTTTCATTTCTGTTATTTTCTTTTGAAAACAAGAGAGAGATGGCCTTTGGTTTGTGTTGTTAGTTTTTAATTGTTTAAGATAAGGGTGCTGCTCAAGTCTTTTCTTTATGCATGAAACAAGCGCGGCAGTATTAAAAGATTGAAAAAAGGAATTGGTGAGTTATGGTTCCTGTTATGGTTTCGGTCTCCGAATCTTAGTCTTCTGGTGCATAAGGATTTTTTTTATAGGATTTGGGTTTAAGTACCGACTGAATCTTATGTGAGTAAAATTTAGCTTTGGAAAATTATTTTTATACATATCAGTGTTTTGAGTTTTTTTTTACAAATTTTGGAATGGATGTGTATGGTTTTTTACCGACTGACTCTCATGTTTTTCGTGTTTTTTTTTTACAAAAAAAATGTTTTTTTGTGTGTTGCATACGGCCAATACCCTAACATGTTTTTAACGTTTTTTTTTTCATATAAAAAAATATATTAGAAGCTTTCAAAAATGTGTTTTCGCATGGATTTCTTAAACACAACAAAATTATTTTCTTGCATTTCTGGATTTTACAACATGTTTGTAAAACTCCAAAGGGTATTGGCCAATATTCCAAAAATATAAAAAATCTTATTTTGGAGGAAATTCATCTATTATTCACCGTTAATGTTTGGATAAAGAAATCCCAAAGGGATGAATAGCCAAAATGTTTAATGGGAATAACTTGTTATTATTCACTGTTAATATTTGGATAAAGAAACCCTAAGTGGTAAATGTCCAAAATAATTTTCTAGGGATAATAAGTCATCACACGTCCTTGAAAGAAGCTTTGATTATAATCGAGGACATTTCAATTTTTTTTTATACTCCACGGTTTACGAGTCGTAATAGTATAAAACATTAAGGCAAAAATAGGCTTTTAAAGCACCCTGGATTTCTAAATTTTTGTCCCTCCTCCTTGCGATTTACGAGTCGCAAACTCTTGAAATACTAAGGGAAAAATGAGCTTTTAAAGCACATGGAATCTCCTTGGATTTCTATCTTAATAAATTTAGTTTGAATCAAACCTAGAAAAACTGATGGGATTAGAAAACACAAACATCATAGCAATTATAAAGCAAACCAAACACCAAGCATCTTACCTTAGGTAGGGCGTACTAGGGGTGCTAATACCTTCCCTTTACGCAACCAGTCCCTTACCTTAGAATCTCTGAAAAACTAGTTAGGGTTCCTAGTGACCAAAATACTAGGTGGTGACTCCTTTTACACAAAATCAGAAAACGACCCCGAAACCAATCGAGGGATCGCCTCGACGCCGCGCTCCGCTGCGAGGGTGCGACAATAGCCTCGTATAAAATTTAGTTGGTTATGTGGACTCAGACTATGCTGGTGACTTAGACAAGTGTCGTTCCACAATAGGCTATGTGTTTACACTTACTAAACGACCTGTAAGTTGGAGGTCAATGCTATAATCAACAATAGCGTTATCAACAACTAAGATAGAGTACATGGTAGTAATACAAGCCTCCAAGGAAGCTATTTGGTTACATGGGTTAATTGCAGACTTGAGAATTGTTCAAGAGCACGTGGATGTCCATTGTAATAGTCAAAGTGCAATTTGTCTTGCAAAGAACTAGTTTCATCATTCTCGCACCAAACACATTGATGTTCGATTTCATTTTGTTCAAGAAATTATGGATGAAGGGGATATTCTGTCACAGAAGATTGGTATTGCAGATAATCCAGCTGACATGCTCATAGAATATGTCTCAAGGATCAAGTTCCAATATTGTTTGGACTTTGTCAACATCTTTTGGTGTTGAGCACCTTCAGGGTGCAGCGCCATATAGCTCATTAGAGGCAATATTGATTAATCACTATGATTGATGGAAAAATCTCGCCAAGTTGGAGATTTGTAGCAAATTTATATAAACATTTTTCAACCACCAACACTTATGATAGATGCACTAAAGTCATTTGCAACATTTATTATGATAGTTAACGGTTGTTTGGTATTTATGGGTTGCTGGAATTGGCATTAATGAGGTTGTCAAGGCTTCCATTTCTCTTATAAAAGGAGGGAAAAAAAAGCAAAAAAAGATAGGAAGACAATGTAATGTGAGAGTGAGAAAAGGCAGATTTAGAGAAACATTGAGTATAAAAGTGAAATACTATGTTTTTTGGAATTATACTGAGGTTGAGTAGAGTGTTTGTAACATTCCTCCAATAATATACAACTTGCTGCCTCCATGGACGTACCCATTTTGGGGAACCACGTAAATCTACTTGTTTGTGTTTTTTTGTGTTTCCTTTCGATCTAGTATGCACAACACGCAAAAGTAAACATTAGTTTTCTTGGGACGCGTTTGTTATTGATTCAAGAAAGTAAAAAGAAAGTCATATTAGGCTTGTGTTCATCATGTTTGTATGACCATGTGTGAAGTAGCTAAGAAAACAAACATCTTATAAAAGGCTTTTGTTAGTACATGACTTTTCGGTTAGAAAATGAGAAAAAGATTAGTGAAGGAAATTTTAGATGTAAAGTTTCTAGCAAAAGACTAGGTGGCACCAAAAATAACAGTAATAAAATAATAATTGTTTGTTGTTGGGACGACAACAACAACAACAACAACAACAACAACAATATTGTCTTGCCTCACACAAATGAGGGGTTAATCTTGACTTCATCTTGCATGGGAATAAATAATTTCGTGTTTCTATTCAACAAGAATTCAATTACTCTTTTTTGGGACAAAAAAATTCTTCATTGTAAGACAAAACCAACTATATATTTATTAATTAAGTTTATATATTGATATTGTTTTCTCTATGTTTTGCAAACAAAATAATTGATCAATTCTATTTCTATTTGATTTGATGAAGGTCAAACACTTTTTCATGGAAAAAGGTATTAGAAATTCATTTTCAAAGGCAAAACTAGAATTGTTGTGTCTGGTTTCAAATAAACAAACCTTAGTTGCAGGGTCTTTTAGATCTTTCAAGAACAAGTTTTTTCAACTTTTTTTATATCAAAAATTTCCAATCATAAATCAAAATATTTATGCACATATCTAATTAAATAAATTGATATTTGATTAAAAAATAACTAAAATTAAGATATTTAACCTCGCAATATGAGCATGCCCTTAGTTGTGTCCATCAACTTTATTTCTCAGAATAATCTTGGGTCTAACAGCCTTGCGAGAGGGCTCGACTTACGTCCAAGAGATGTAACCTATAAGAAAAACAAATGTTGCAAGTTAAATATATTTATAAATAACAAGAAATTAATTAATTCTAGATGTCACTAAAATTAATCTTACCATCCGCTTTCATGTGCAACGAACGGAAAAGAGCTTCTGGTGTGCATGGTAACCAAACTGTGAATTTTCCGGTTCTGGTTCTCGACACCGGACTGTGAGCGACGTGTGAACCACTTAGACGTCATGTGTTGGATATATGATGCCCATATATCCTCTAGGATGTAAGGCAGTCTAGAATCCCTCCAAACCGTCACGTCATTCTAGCCTGGTAGAGCATTATCTTTGGCATATTGTTTTTTGCTTTTTTCTGCGCTTCATACCAAAAGTGACGCAACCTACATCCATGAACGAATTTTATATGATTTGATGACAAATTAGATTTTAAAAAAATATCATATTGTTTTCAATGTTACCTAGTTGCTGCGTGATTCTCTCACGCCCTCCTCATAACATTGTCTTTTGCGCTATCCCACTCAAATTTGTTCCGTATATAAATAATTTATGAAAAATAAATCAATAATTACAATATAGCATAAAAATAGTTAAAATTTATTACAAACACTAACCTCAAATCTTGTAAACCATGAATCAATATAAGGTTTCAAATCAGGATGTTTGGAAACCTGACCCCATTGAAATAATAGAATCTCCATTGATGATTTAAACGCTGATGTTATTACTCGGGTGGCCTCAATGTTTGTGAACCTCAAAATCAATAAAATTAATAAAATATTAATTAGTTGTTCACAAAT
Organism: Populus trichocarpa; assembly: GCF_000002775.5. Taxonomy (NCBI): domain Eukaryota; kingdom Viridiplantae; phylum Streptophyta; class Magnoliopsida; order Malpighiales; family Salicaceae; genus Populus; species Populus trichocarpa. Next base: position 45,635,842 of record NC_037285.2, on the reverse strand, counting down.
TACGTTAAAAGAAGAAAAAAACTGAAATAAAAACAAACTTACATTGAAAGGCCGTCCTTCCAGTGTGCCTCGTACTTGTGGGAGAATTGACCCCGTTGTGAAGGGACACCGCTTCTACATTGTGGAACTGCGCTGGAAGAGGTAGCGTCGTGAGTCACCGCAGGTGCCTCTTCTTGGTCGGCTCCTAATGACAGGTCATCATCGCTGCTAGAAGAACTAGCTACGACTATGTGCTCACGACGTGTAGTTGATTTTGTTCTAAGCATCTACACAAATTTGATGAATAATTACATAATCAATTTTTTTTTAAAAAAAAATCAGCAACACCTCCCCTATATCGGAGATTACCCAAATTGTTCAAACCTGCAAATACTAACAAGATATATGCCACAAACCAGTTGATTTTATTTTATTTCTACCAAAAATTTTGGATTATTCAATTTCATCTCATTTTCAACGTGATAATATAATATTTCTAATCATAAAATAAAGAAAAAAAATCCTACATATAAGCAAACATATATACAAATTTAACAGTAAAATATAGAAAAAAATAATTATTTCTATATATTCAACTAACATTTATACAAATTGAACAATAACAATTAAAATTCAACAAAACAATCAAACACTTTATTATGCAATATATACAATAAAATTGACATAAAAAAATTAAATTTAATCATATATATTCAATTAACATTTATATAGCAGATTCAACAATAACAATTAAAATTCAAGAAAACAATCAATCATTATTGCAATAAAAACAATAAAATAGGCAACAATTTTTTTATAAAAATATAGACTTTAGGAATGAAAAATGCTTACCTTAATAATGTGTTTATTTTTAGACTTTATCAATGTACAATACAAAAAAGAACAAAGATATATTGTTAATAAAACGAAGAAAAAGATGAAATATAGCAAATCATTAAGTAAATTGAATCATAATACATACCTTTTAAACTTTGAAGATGAAGATAGAACTAGAGATAGAGATTGAGAGGAAAAAAACAGAGAGATTTGGGATTGAGAAAACGTTGAAGATGAAGGAGAGAAAAAAATGAACTGAAGGGGCTCTCGCTGAGATTATATTACGGATTCACCGACAGACTCACTAATAGAATATTAAATAATATTATTTTAATTAATCCGTTGGTGATTCTCTCGGTAAATTCACACAAAAATTTTAATTTCACTCTACAATTTTCAAAAAACCCTCCAGAATTTTCATAACCCGTCGGTAATTCCCTCGCTAATGTAAAATAGTACACACGATCAGAAATGCATTAATTACATGTGCTTTGAAATTCGTAATCCGTCGATCATTCTATCGGTAAAATGCAATTGATTCAGAGAACTTTAATTGACATCACCGACATGGGAGGTGAACAGTTCTTATCGCCTCTAGAAAACACCGACGGACCAAAAACTGTCAGTGTTTTCATCTGTGATGTGCACACAGGTTGTTTCTGTTTTCATAGTTATCCTCTTTGCAAATACTTAAATTGAAGTTGTATACCCAACACAATAACAACAGTTCACAAATGAATTATGAAATAAATATTTCTGCATCCATAAATATTACATTATAAAAAATTGCATTACACTTTCGTGTTCTGATAGTTAGTAAGAATCATCTTCTTCTTCTTTTTCAATTGAATTGTCATCAGTTCCACCACAATCTTCAACGTTGATAGCATTGGTATCATCATCTTCATTGATCTGTGCTTGTTTGCTGGAGCTTAGAATAATATTCAACTCCTCAGCGTCAACATCAACAAGACTATTATTGAAGATGCAAAAATTTGAATTTTCTTCTAAGTCAATCAATGGAGCAACTCGATATGGTTCTATCAACTCACTAACTTGAAAGACATCATCTGTCATACTTGTGTCTTCGTTCTCATCCTAAACAACCTCTACATGACCCATGAGTTTTGTTTTTAAAACAGATAACTGATCAACTCTTGAACGATCCTTTCTAAAGGAAGGGGTGTATGTGTAATAAATTTGCTGGTATTGCTTGGCGAAAATAAAGACATTGTTTACATTGCGGAGTCTAGCTTTTGAATTAATTTTGACCAAACCATAGTGGGGATCTACTCTGATTCCTCTGTCAGTGGTGTCATACCAATAACATTTGAATAAAAACACTCTATTATGCTTGCTATGATATTGCAGTTCAATGATCTCTTCTAATTTACCATAATAGTTAACTTCAAACTCACTACTAGTCAATCCTTTAACATAAACACCATTGTTATATATGTCTTTCTTCCATGCCCGTATTTTTTAGTATGAAACACATATCCATTAACAAAATACTTGTTGTAGCACTTCACTTTTCTTTTAGGACTCAGGCTTAGTAAAGACAATGAAGCACTAACATTCCTTCCCATTTGATAAATGTTGTACATCTAGTACAACAATGAACAGTAAACGAGAATTTTGTAACGAAATTAAGTACAATGATACATGATGAGTTTGTCATAGTACTTACATGTGTTCTGAACCACCTGAAAAATTGTTCATCTTGTAATCGAAGGGATTTCGTCAGCTATGAGTTATTAAACAGTAAATATTGTCAACGTTGCCTATGAGGTTTTCAAAAATGTACGAGTTTGTGATATTACAATAGATAAATAGTCCATTTACAACAAAGTTTAAGTAGTATATATACTAACTAAATAAAAGGTCTCAGTTCATTGCAGTTAAATAACACATAATTATGTGCTTGTTTGAATTCTATTTCAGACAAATATCTTCCCCTTACAATATTTTTAGATGTGGGTCATTCAGGATTGGAGAATACTGACAAGTTCTAACTCAAAGGCACTTCACCACCATCAACATGCCGGGGAACGTGGTTGATTTTCATTCTCGGATGAGGCTCGAAATAGTGCAATATAAATGTTGAGATCTCCTCAACAATATAGGCCTCACATATCGAAGCCTCAACATACACCTTGTTCTTAACTTTTTTTTTAATTGAACAAGTACCTGCATCGAATTAAACAAACATTTTCAATTAAGAAAAACAATGAAAATACATTAATACTTACATTGCCTCTATTATATCTAACCTCTCGAATGGATACATCCATCTATATTGGACTGGGCCTCCAACTTTTGCCTTATGTGGTAAATGTATTGGTAGATGCTCAATCGAGTCAAAAAACGATAGAGGGAATATCATCTCAAGTTTGCATGTTGTCTCAATGATATTCGTTTCAAACTTCTCAATGTGATGTGTCTACAACTTGCTGGAGCATATATATCTAAATAAATGATTGATCTCAGAGTTCAGATCTTTTTTTAGGTGTTTTGAAGGTAAAAAAAAAACACATAATCTTAACTCCTCTCATTATATTGAATTAGTTCACACAAAAATCAATGATTTCGGTAGCCAAAATCTTTCTTAAGAACAACTTTCTCTCTCTAAAATAAAATTTAGCGACCCTCTCTCTTCTCCACCCAAAAAAGAACTTGAAAAAGAGAAAAATAAAGTTTGATATCCAAATGCAATGTTGGAAAATTATAGGGACTGGTTAATTAATAGCTTAAAAAGAATGCATTAGTAGTTGTTTTTTAAAATATTTTTTTATTCAGAAATATATTAAAATAATATGAAAATAAAAATATAAAAAAAATCTAATTTTAAAAAAAAATACTAAAAAAAAAGAGCAAAAACAAACGCTCTATTTCACTTCGTATTCGCTGCCGTGATTTCAAGTCTTCCATCGCTGCCTTATTTGCAAGAGCATGAAAATAATTTTTTTATAAAAAACGAGCATGGCCTGCAATCCCATAGAGCAGGTTTTAAGAATATAATACATGTATATGATGGGAGTAGGTTTTAGAAGACAAACAGAGAACGACATTAATGAATTGAAAAAGGCTGTATAACCGTGATTTCAGGCAGCAAACAGCCTCTCTCCCGTGTTTATGACTTTTGATTCTAACAACTACTTTATTATCCTCTTTTTCATACTAATTCTCAAATTTTCTACAAGGCTGGCCCCTACGTGACCTTACTTTCTTCCTTCTTTGTCCCATTCCTTTCTTTGTCCTTCTTTTCTCTCCTTACTTAGTGTGTGAGACAGAGATGGTCATCATAGACAATTACTTTTAATTGCTTGAGTTTGATCCTTTGTTGTGTTCGTTCCAGTAATTCTACTTCTTTGCAAGTCTTTTCCCTTGTTGATCTTTTTTTTTTTAAAAAAAGAAGAAAACTAAAAAGAACTTTGACCGATCATAGCTTAGGTTAATTATATTTGTTGTTGGAAGCGAGCTGGTATCATCCATGGAGGCGTCTAAGTGATTATCCTGAACCTTTCATTCGTTTCTTCCCTTGCTAGGTGAGTACTTGTACACATTATTTTTCTTTATTTCTTTGTCACTGTCTCTATATAACTACGCATAGTATCTTAATTATGTCATCAAAATGCTTAGACCTTGCCTTGTTGCTTTTGAAGCTGGATTCCATACAGAGCTAAAGGCCTTCTCCATTTCATTGAGCAATCAGTACCAGTGCTTTTCGCACATATTCTCTCAAGTTGAGGTAATGAAATTCCTATTCCCATTCTCTCTGCGCCTCTTTTACTTGCAATGACTCTCTCTCACGTACGTTCTGTATCCTTATTTCTCTGATTTTCGCACATAATTAGCTGCTTATTACTTTTTTATTGTTGTGTTTTAATTATATGATTTTACGATGGTAGGAGTTCTTAGTCTGCGTGAACAGCAGAACACCACATGTACAGCAGAAAAAAGGCTGCCCACTTCCTCGAACTTCTTTGTTTTTTTTTTTTTAACACTAAAGAGGAGCCAAGTTTGACTTTCTTTGTTTCTTTCCTTTCTTTTTCTTTCTTTTCTTGGAGGAGAAAGAGGGTTGTGCTGCTCATTTCGTTTCATTTTCCTGGAAACCATACAGAAAATTCTTGGATCTGTTGATTGTTTTCTAGCTAATAGTCTTTTTCTCTCATTCACTCCGTTTCCTTGGTTGCTGACTAGTTGTTTTTGATCAAGTAATAATCTCTTCTTTTGTTCTACTGAAATTCTTGACGTTTTGGTCGGGAATAAGTTTAGCTCCTTTTGCTTGTCTAGAAAATTAAGGGAAAGTAACAGAGACAATTTAGAACCCTTTAAGATTTTTGCCACTATGGTTTAGTCCTTCACTTTCCTGGTGTTATGAGGTTCGGTTAAATGGAAAAAGGGTTGTTTCGGGTGGTTGTTTCGGGTGGTTCGGTTAAATGATTTGTGTGGGCGGTCGCCAAAATTCAGCTGGGAGAAGAAATTGGAAGAGAGAGTGTATATATATATATATATTTTTTTTTTTTGTTCTTTATTTTGCTCAAGAGAAACCAGATGTCTCTTCTGTTTGTACTGCACTATGTTACAAGCGTTTTTTTTCTCCCTAAAAAGACGTTAAATAACTTGAGTTATAATTCTGAACAACTAAATAAAATGATTTTATTTGAATTATATAAAAAAATAAAGCTTGATTTTTTATTTAAAAACTTGTTTTTAACCTTTTTTTTATCCAAAATATTTATAAAATACTATATAAACCTTATTAAACCTATACAGTTAATAAAATAAAGAGCCTCTCTCCCTGTTTTTGTCTGATTTGGACAACTACTCTATTATCATTTTTTTTCGTACTAATTTTCAAGCTAGTTTTTAAAAAATTAATTTGAAATAAAAATAAAATTTAATTTAATTTAATTTTTTTTTAATACTTAAGAACAAACACATTATTTCTCTCCTTATTCGCTACCGTGATTTCAGGTCCTCATTTACTGCATTATTTGTAAGAGCATGAAAAAAAATTTCAAACGAGGCTATCAAAAACTAAAACTTAAAATATAGAAAAAAATACTGTGTTTGAATGAACAATAATCTCACCAATATTTTAATTTTTTTTGTTATTATATTATTAAAGTGTCCAAAGAAATTCCAAATAAAAGAGACAAAAAAAAATCCCAATCAAAGAGATAAAAAAAAAAAACAGAGTATTTTTATCAAAGGCACAAAAAAATCCCAATCCTCATATTCATATTTTTTTCTTTACTCAACCCTTAATGTCTTCTTCCGTTTCTGCCTCCCTCAACCTCTCCTTCTATTTCCTTTAAAAAAGAAAACTAAACGAAATGCATTTTTATCATTCGTTTCTTTCTTTGCTAGGTGAGTGCTTTTACACATTTTTTTTATTTTTTTTAATTTGTTTGTCACTGTCTCTATATGATCTTAATTATGTCATCAAAATGCATTTTTAATGGGAACTACTGCTTTTACTCACAAGAGTCAGTTAGAATCCTTATACCTTGCCTTGTTGCTTTTGAAGCTGGATTCCATACAGAGCTAAAGGTCTTCTCCTCTTCTTCCTCCCGCTATTTCATTGAGCACTCAGTACCAGTGCTTTTCGCACATATTTTCCCAAATTAAGGTAATGGAATTCCTATTCCCATTCTCTCTGCGCCTGTTTTACTTGTATCTGTATCCTTATTTCTTTGATTTTCAGACCTGTGGAAAATGGCTCTCGAAAGTGCTGGTGGATCCATTATAGCTATGCTAGCAGAACTCATGGTTTGTTGAAGGCAGTTCCGTTACATGTTCTGTTTCAACAATTTTGTTGAAGAATTCAATGAACGAAAGCAGAACCTGGTTTCGGCAAAAGAACGTCTGCAAAAAGGTGTTGAAGCTGCTGAAAGGAATGCTGAAGAAACTTACAAAGATGTCAAAAAGTGGCTGGAAGATGCAAACAACGAAATTGAAGGTGCAAAGCCCTTGGAAAATGAAATAGGAAAAAATGGCAAATGCTTTACTTGGTGCCCAAACTGCATGCGACAATTCAAGTTAAGCAAGGCACTGGCCAAGAAGTCGAAGACTTTCAGAAAACTTGGAGAAAGTAGCGAAAAGTTTAAAACAGTGGCCCAAAAAGCTCCTCCTTGTTAAATAATATTTATGTAGTCTTATTTATTAAGGGTAGAATAATACTTTCAGTTTAACCTATATATACTTTGTTTGTATTTAGGTTAAGACTAAGCACTCATAATATACATATTATTCAGAATTCTAGCCTCCTTTTCGTGTTTGAGCTTAATTATTTTAACATGGTATCAGAGCTGGTTTTATGGAACGAGGCTTAATCCCGAACACAGCTTCGCGGATCCAACTTGGTATTTCGTCTTCCCTTCAGCTTCTGCAATTTGGTATTTGCGTTCAGTTTCTGCAAATTTGTTCTGTGTTTTGGAGTAATCGTATAATTTTGAGAAGATATTTGTTTAGTTTCTGCAATCTCTGTTCAATTTCTGCAATTTGGTATTTTGTTTTCCGCTGCTTTTGCATTCTGGTTCTCTGTGATTGTTGATTATGGCTACTGAACGAGATGATTCGCTTCAGTCTGTGAGTGTGAGGTTGGATGGGAAGAACTATTCGTATTGGAGCTATGTAATGAGAAATTTTCTTAAGGGTAAGAAGATGTGGGGATATGTCAGTGGAGCTTATGTGGTACCTAAGAATACTGAAGAAGGAGATACTGCTTCGATAGATGCATGGGAAGCAAACAATGCAAAGATCATTACTTGGATCAACAATTCTGTTGAGCATTCTATAGGTACACAGTTGGCGAAGTATGAGACAGCAAAGGAGGTTTGGGATCATCTGCAAAGGTTATTCACGCAATCAAATTTTGCAAAACAGTATCAGTTAGAGAATGACATACGAGCTCTTCACCAGAAGAATATGAGTATTCAGGAGTTCTATTCTGCCATGACAGATCTTTGGGATCAATTAGCTCTTACAGAATCGGCAGAATTAAAAGCATGTGGTGCTTATATTGAACGTAGAGAGCAGCAACGATTGGTACAGTTTTTAACAGCACTTCGCAATGATTTTGAAGGACTTAGAGGTTCAATTCTGCATCGTTCTCCACTGCCTTCTGTTGACTCTGTTGTCAGTGAGTTATTGGCTGAAGAAATACGTCTTCAGTCTTATTCTGAAAAGGGAATTCTTTCTGCTTCAAATCCTTCTGTACTAGCAGTACCTTCTAAGTCATTCTCTAATCATCAGAATAAGCCTTACACAAGGGTTGGCTTCGATGAGTGCAGTTTCTGTAAGCAGAAAGGTCATTGGAAGGCTCAGTGTCCTAAGTTGAGACAACAGAATCAAGCTTGGAAGTCTGGCAGTCAGTCACAATCTAATGTTCATCGACCACCTCAGGGTTATAAACCACCACACCACAATACTGCAGCAGTAGCTTCACCAGGCTCTATTACCGATCCTAATACTTTGGCTGAACAATTTCAGAAGTTTCTCTCCTTGCAGCCACAAGCAATGTCCGCTTCTTCCATAGGTCAGTTGCCTCATAATTCCTCAGGTATGTCACACTCTGAATGGGTCCTGGATTCTGGTGCTTCCCATCATATGTCTCCAGATTCCTCATCTTTTACCTCTGTGTCCCCTTTGTCCTCCATTCCTGTTATGACTGCTGATGGCACTCCTATGCCCTTAGCAGGTGTTGGTTCTGTTGTCACACCTCACTTGTCTCTCCCTAATGTTTATCTTATTCCAAAACTCAAATTGAATCTTGCGTCTGTTGGTCAAATATGTGATTCTGGTGATTATTTAGTCATGTTTTCTGGTTCTTTTTGTTGTGTACAGGATCTGCAGTCTCAGAAGCTGATTGGGACAGGCCGTAGGGAGAATGGACTATATATTCTGGATGAGTTAAAAGTGCCAGTTGCTGCTGCTGCCGCTGCTACTACTACTGTTGATTTGTCTTCCTTTCGTTTGAGTCTTTCATCTTCTAGTTTTTATTTATGGCATTCCCGTCTAGGTCATGTTTCGTCTTCTCGTTTGAGATTTTTGGCATCCACAGGAGCTTTAGGAAATTTGAAAACTTGTGACATTTCAGATTGTAGTGGATGTAAACTGGCAAAATTTTCTGCTTTACCTTTTAATCGAAGTATTTCTGTTTCATCTTCACCATTTGATTTGATTCATTCTGATGTATGGGGACCTTCTCCTGTTGCCACAAAAGGAGGGTCTCGATATTATGTCTCTTTTATTGATGATCATACTCGTTATTGTTGGGTTTATTTAATGAAACATCGTTCTGAATTCTTTGAGATATATGCAGCTTTTCGAGCTCTTATCAAAACTCAACATTCTGCTGTGATCAAATGTTTTAGGTGTGATTTGGGTGGGGAATACACCTCTAATAAATTTTGTCAAATGCTTGCCTTAGATGGAACCATCCACCAAACTTCATGTACAGATACTCCTGAGCAAAATGGTGTTGCTGAAAGAAAACATAGGCACATTGTCGAAACTGCTCGTTCTCTCTTGTTGTCTGGTTTTGTTCCTAGTGAGTTTTGGGGAGAAGCTGTTCTTACTGCTGTAAGTTTGATTAATACAATTCCATCTTCTCATAGTTCGGGTCTATCTCCTTTCGAAAAGTTATATGGGTATGTCCCTGATTATTCCTCATTTAGAGTCTTTGGTTGTACTTGTTTCGTTCTTCGTCCTCATGTAGAACGCAGTAAGTTATCCTCTCGATCCGCTATTTGTGTCTTTCTGGGTTATGGTGAAGGTAAAAAGGGGTATCGTTGTTTTGATCCAATAACTCAGAAACTTTATGTGTCTCGTCATGTTGTCTTCCTTGAGCATATACCTTTCTTTTCTATTCCATCCACTACTCATAGCCTGACAAAATCTGATCTTATTCATATAGATCCTTTTTCTGAGGATTCTGGTAATGATACCTCTCCCTATGTTCGATCAATTTGTACTCATAACTCTGCAGGTACTGGTACTTTACTCTCTGGCACACCTGAAGCTCCATTCTCATCTACAGCCCCTCAAGCTTCATCTGAGATTGTGGATCCACCTCCACGTCAGTCCATCCGCATTCGTAAGTCCACAAAACTACCAGATTTTGCTTATTCTTGTTATTCTTCATCATTTACTTCCTTTTTAGCTTCTATTCATTGTCTCTTTGAGCCCTCTTCCTATAAAGAGGCAATTCTTGATCCGCTTTGGCAGCAAGCTATGGATGAGGAACTTTCTGCTTTGCATAAGACAGATACTTGGGATCTGGTTCCTCTACCTCCTGGTAAGAGTGTTGTTGGTTGTCGTTGGGTGTATAAGATCAAGACTAATTCTGATGGGTCTATTGAGCGATACAAAGCTAGGCTGGTTGCAAAAGGATACTCTCAACAGTATGGTATGGACTATGAGGAGACATTTGCCCCGGTTGCAAAAATGACTACTATTCGTACTCTTATTGTCGTAGCTTCGATTCGTCAATGGCATATTTATCAGCTTGATGTTAAAAATGCCTTCTTGAATGGAGATCTTCAAGAAGAAGTTTATATGGCACCCCCTCCTGGTATTTCACATGACTCTGGATATGTTTGTAAGCTTAAGAAAGCATTATATGGTCTCAAACAAGCACCCCGTGCTTGGTTTGAGAAATTTTCTATTGTGATCTCGTCTCTTGGCTTTGTTTCTAGCAGTCATGATTCTGCTCTTTTTATTAAGTGCACTGATGCAGGTCGTATCATTCTGTCTTTATATGTTGATGACATGATTATTACTGGTGATGATATTGATGGTATTTCAGTTTTGAAGACAGAGTTGGCTAGACGATTTGAAATGAAGGATTTGGGTTATCTTCGATATTTCCTAGGTATTGAGGTAGCATACTCACCTAGAGGTTACCTTCTTTCTCAGTCGAAATATGTTGCAGATATTCTTGAGCGGGCTAGACTTACTGATAACAAGACTGTAGATACTCCTATTGAGGTTAACGCAAGGTACTCTTCTTCTGATGGTTTACCTTTGATAGACCCTACTTTATACCGCACTATTGTTGGGAGTTTGGTATATCTCACCATTACTCGTCCAGATATTGCATATGCTGTTCATGTTGTTAGTCAGTTTGTTGCTTCTCCTACTACTGTTCACTGGGCAGCTGTTCTTCGTATTTTGCGATATCTTCGGGGTACAGTTTTTCAGAGTCTTTTACTTTCATCCACCTCATCATTGGAGTTGCGTGCATACTCTGATGCTGATCATGGTAGTGATCCCACAGATCGCAAGTCTGTTACCGGGTTCTGTATCTTTTTAGGTGATTCTCTTATTTCTTGGAAAAGCAAGAAACAATCTATTGTTTCTCAATCATCCACCGAAGCAGAATATCGTGCCATGGCATCTACTACCAAAGAGATTGTTTGGTTACGTTGGTTACTTGCTGATATGGGAGTTTCCTTTTCTCATCCTACTCCTATGTATTGTGACAACCAGAGTTCTATTCAGATTGCTCATAACTCGGTTTTTCATGAGCGCACTAAGCACATTGAGATCGATTGTCATCTTACTCGTTATCATCTCAAACATGGCACCATTGCTTTGCCTTTTGTTCCTTCTTCCTTGCAGATTGCAGATTTCTTTACCAAGGCGCATTCCATCTCTCGTTTTCGTTTTCTGGTTGGCAAACTCTCGATGCTTGTAGCTGCCGCATCGTGAGTTTGAGGGGAGATGTTAAATAATATTTATGTAGTCTTATTTATTAAGGGTAGAATAGTACTTTCAGTTTAACCTATATATACTTTGTTTGTATTTAGGTTAAGACTAAGCACTCATAATATACATATTATTCAGAATTCTAGCCTCCTTTTCGTGTTTGAGCTTAATTATTTTAACACTCCTCAGCCCATAGAATTTCTAACATCAAAGGAATTCACACCCTCAGAATCGTCAAAAGAAGCTTTGGAACAGATCATGAAAGCTCTCAAAGATGACAACGTCAATATGATCGGACTGTACGGCATGGGAGGGGTGGGTAAAACAACCCTGGTGAAAGAAGTAGGCAGGAGAGCCAAAGAGTCGCAGCTTTTTCCTGAAGTTTTGATGGCTACGGTGTCCCAGAATCCAAATGTCATAGGCATCCAGGATCGAATGGCAGATAGTTTACATCTGAAATTTGAAAAAACGAGTAAAGAAGGTAGAGCAAGTGAATTATGGCAGAGACTGCAGGGAAAGAAGATGCTTATAATCCTAGATGATGTTTGGAAACATATTGACTTGAAAGAGATAGGGATCCCATTTGGTGATGATCACAGGGGTTGTAAAATTCTTCTAACAACTCGTGTTCAAGGCATATGTTTTTCTATGGAGTGCCAGCAAAAAGTGCTTTTAAGAGTCTTACCTGAAGATGAAGCATGGGATTTATTCAGAATCAATGCAGGTTTACGTGATGGGGACTCTACCTTGAACACAGTGGCAAGGGAGGTTGCGAGAGAATGCCAAGGCTTGCCTATAGCACTTGTGACAGTGGGAAGGGCTCTAAGAGGTAAATCACGAGTTCAGTGGGAAGTAGCGTCTAAAGAGCTCAAAGAATCTCAATTTGTGCGCATGGAACAAATTGACGAACAAAATAATGCTTACACATGTCTTAAGTTGAGCTATGATTATTTGAAGTACGAGGAAACCAAGTCATGTTTCGTGCTATGCTGTTTATTTCCAGAAGATTATGACATTCCAATCGAGGACTTGACGAGATATGCAGTTGGCTGTGGGTTACATCAAGATACGGAGCCCATTGAAGATGCAAGGAAACGAGTTTCCGTGGCAATCGAAAACCTCAAAGATTGTTGCATGCTGTTGGGCACTGAAACTGAAGAACATGTGAGAATGCATGACTTGGTTCGTGACTTTGCTATTCAGATAGCATCATCAGAAGAATATGGATTCATGGTAAAGGCTGGCATTGGGTTGAAGGAATGGCCAATGAGTATCAAAAGCTTTGAAGCTTGTACAACAATTTCGTTAATGGGCAATAAACTAACCGAACTTCCTGAAGGATTGGTATGTCCACGGCTCAAAGTTCTATTATTAGAACTGGATGATGGTATGAATGTTCCTCAGAGGTTTTTTGAAGGGATGAAAGAAATTGAAGTTTTGTCTCTGGAGGGAGAGTGTTTGTCATTGCAATCACTTGAACTCTTAACGAAACTTCAATCGTTGGTGTTGATCAGGTGTGGATGCAAGGACCTCATTTGGTTGAGAAAGCTGCAGAGACTTAAGATTCTTGTTTTTATAATGTGCTTATCCATTGAAGAATTACCTGATGAAATAGGAGAGCTCAAGGAGTTAAGGTTGTTGGATGTGACAGGTTGTCGCAGTCTAAGAAGGATCCCTATGAATTTGATTGGAAGGTTGAAGAAGTTAGAAGAATTGTTGATCGGGAAAGACAGCTTTAAGGGATGGGATGATGTTGGATGTGACAGCACAGGAGGAATGAATGCAAGCCTAACAGAACTAAATTCGTTGTCTCAGTTAGCCGTATTATCATTGAGGATACCGAAGGTTGAATGCATTCCCAGAGATTTTGTTTTTCCCAGCTTGCTCAAATATGATTTAATGTTAGGGAATACTACTAAATATTATTCTAATGGATACCCAACCTCCACAAGATTAATTTTGGGTGGTACATCCTTAAATGCGAAGACATTTGAGCAATTGTTTTTACATAAATTAGAATTTGTAGAAGTGAGGGATTGTGGGGATGTTTTCACTCTGTTTCCAGCAAGATTGCAGCAAGGTTTAAAAAATCTAAGGAGGGTGGAAATTGAGGACTGCAAATCAGTGGAAGAGGTATTTGAATTGGGTGAGGAGAAGGAGCTGCCGTTGCTGTCATCTTTAACAGAGTTAAAGCTGTACCGGTTACCTGAGCTCAAATGCATATGGAAGGGGCCCACCAGACATGTCAGCCTCCACAGTCTTGCTCATCTGCATTTGGATTCTCTCGACAAAATGACATTTATCTCCACACCGTCCCTTGCTCAAAGTCTGTCAAAGCTAGAAACCCTTTGCATAAGTAAATCCGGTGAATTGAAGCATATTATCAGAGAAGAGGATGGTGAAAGGGAAATAATTCCAGAGTCTCCTTGCTTCCCAAAATTAAAAACTATCATCATAGAAGGCTGTGGTAAACTGGAATATGTCTTCCGTGTCTCCGTGTCTCTAACTCTTCAAAGTCTACCACAGCTAAAAAGACTTCAGGTAAGTGATTGTGGTGAATTGAAGCATATTATCAGAGAAGAGGATGGTGAAAGGGAAATAATTCCAGAGTCTCCTCGCTTCCCAAAATTAAAAACTCTCCGCATATCTCACTGTGGTAAACTGGAATATGTCTTCCCAGTCTCTTTGTCTCATAACAGAGATGGCATCATAGACTTAACCATTGAAGGCCACGAAGAAGTGGGTAATTGGTTGGCACAGCTACAAGTACGTAATTTATATTTCTCCACTAATTTAAATTGTCAATTGCGATAATTTATTCTTTCTTCCTCCCAATTTCTAAAAGTAAAGTAATTGATAAATGCTAGGAAATCCAAGTTTGAATTTTTTTTAATTATATAACAAACATAGTAGCTTATTTTTATTTTTTTATGATTTGTTTTTTTATCTAAACATATATAAATATAAGAAAATTAACTGCCTCATTGTTGTTTGCGTTATTATTACCAAAAATTAATCATAGAAATCATAATATCTGTTAGATTTAATATATAACTTTTGTGTTCAAATATTTAATTCAATTAATGTTTTTTCTATTTTTTTCTCCTATTTATACATCATATAAATTGTTTTTATAAGAGTGAAAAAATATAATATTGTTCTCTGATAAGATGGCCGCCCATGGACAGCAAAACGGCTTCTTACAAAGATTAGAATCTTTACAAGTGAACAATTGTGGGGATGTTCGCGCTCCGTTTCCAGCAAAATTGCTGCGAGCTTTGAAAAATCTGAGCAGTGTGAACATTTACGACTGCAAATCATTGGAAGAGGTATTTGAATTGGGTGAGGCTGATGAAGGAAGCAGTGAGGAGAAGGAGCTGCCGTTGCCGTCATCTTCAACAACGTTACTGCTGTCCCGGTTACCTGAGCTCAAATGCATATGGAAGGGGCCCACCAGACATGTCAGCCTCCAAAGTCTTACTGTATTGTATTTAATTTCTCTCGATAAATTGACATTTATCTTTACACCGTTCCTCACTCAAAATCTGCCAAAGCTAGAAAGACTTGAGGTAGGAGATTGTTGCGAATTAAAGCATATTATCAGAGAAGAGGATGGTGAAAGGGAAATAATTCCAGAGTCTCCTTGCTTCCCAAAATTAAAAACTATCATCATAGAAGAGTGTGGTAAACTGGAATATGTCTTCCCTGTCTCCGTGTCTCTAACTCTTCAAAGTCTACCACAGCTAGAAAGACTTCAAGTAAGTGATTGTGGTGAATTGAAGCATATTATCAGAAAAGAGGATGGTGAAAGGGAAATAATTCCAGAGTCTCCTCGCTTCCCAAAATTAAAAACTCGCTGCATATCTCACTGTGGTAAACTAGAATATGTCCGAACCTCGAACGGATGACGATTGACTTTGCTGACAATTTAAAGCAAATATTTTGTGCTGGAGAAGGAGAAGCACATAACAGAGATGGCATCATCAAGTTCCCTCAACTAAGAGAATTGTCTCTTCAGCTCAGATCAAATTACAGCTTTTTAGGTCCAAGGAATTTTGATGTTCAATTGCCTTTGCAAAAATTAGCCATTAAAGGCCACGAAGAAGTGGGTAATTGGTTGGCACAGCTACAAGTATGTAATTTATATTTCTCCACTTAATTTAAATTGTCAATTGCGATAATTTATTCTTTCTTCCTCCCAATTTCTAAAAGTAAAGTAATTGATAAATGCAAGTTTGATATAATTATATAAGAAACTTAATAAAAAAATTAATCATAGAAATCATATTATCTGTTAGATTTAATATATAAGAACATAAATTTTGTGTTCAAATATTTAATTCAATTAAAATATCTTTAAAAATTTATTAACTTTATAACTAAAATAAAAATATTAGTTACTATTTTTATTTTTATTTTTTACATGAAACTAATTAAAAACTCTCCGCATATCTCACTGTGGTAAACTGGAATGTGTCTTCCCTGTCTCCATATCTCTACAAGTACGTATTTTATATTTTTAATTTAAAAATATTAGTTACTTTTTTTTATTTTTATTTTTTACATGAAACTAATTAATTATTAGGAGTTGTATTAACCTTTTTTTCGCAAAAATTTAATTGTTAACCTTATCTCTAATTAAGAAAAAAAAACTGAAACAATAATATGTTTCTTAATCCTGTTTTTTCTATTTTTTTCTCCTATTTCTACATCATATAAATTGTTTTTATGAGAGTGAAAAAATATAATATTGTTCTCTGATCAGATGGCCGCCCATACACAGCAAAACGGCTCCGTACAAAGATTAGAATTTGTACAAGTGGACGATTGTGGGGATGTTCGCGCTCCGTTTCCAGCAAAATTGCTGCGAGCTTTGAACAATCTAAAGGAGGTGATTGTTGGCGGCTGCAAATCATTGGAAGAGGTATTTGAATTAGTTGAGGCTGATGAAGGAAGTAGTGAGGAGAAGGAGCTGCCGCTGCTGTCATCTTTAACAGAGTTACAGCTGTACCAGTTACCTGAGCTCAAATGCATATGGAAGGGGCCACCTAGACATGTCAGCCTCCAAAGTCTTAATCTTCTGTTTTTGACTTCTCTCGACAAACTAACATTTATCTTCACACCGTCCCTCGCTCGGAGTCTGTCAAAGCTAGAAAGACTTTACATAAGTAAATGAGGTCAATTGAAGCATATTATCAGAGAGGAGGATGGTGAAAGGGAAGTAATTCCAGAGTCTCCTGGGCAGGATGATCAAGCTTCACCTATCAACGTTGAGAAGGAGATAGTGCTTCCTAATCTAAAGGTGTTGTCGCTAGAACAATTATCAAGTATTGTCTGTTTTAGTTTCGGATGGTGTTATTATTTCTTATTCCCAGAAGTTGAAGGTCCATCAATGTCCAAAGCTGACCACAAAATTTGCTACTACACCAGATGGTTCAATGAGTGCTCAATCAGAGGTGCTGCTGATTTGACTTGATTTCTTACCTCTCTTTTAGTGTGTTTGTTTTTTGTTTCACTCAATAATAAGATTTACTAGTTAGAATGTGTATGCCATGCTTGAATTGGTTTACAGATATCTCAACTAACTGAAGATTCAAGCACTAATAGAGAGTGGACCCGATATGGTGGTGATGGTTATTGGTAGTCTAATAATTCTTTCTTGCCCAAGCCAGGTGATATAGCTGCAATTATTTATCCTCTCCTTTACCTTCAAATTTTAATGGTTGAATTAAATCATGGATGGTCTTTGTTCTTCATGTTTGCATCAGGCAAGGTTGGTTACCTATTACATGATCAACTCGACTTTAGGTGATTTCACGGAGATTCATGTCTTTTAGCTGTGGTGCTGCAAATATGTTTCTGATTGGTGGAAGTGATTCCAACTGTTTCATTGGCAATGGGATACAAACTGGCTTCACATTGTAACAGTCTTATTTACCATAGAACCCCCAAAAGAAGATATCGACTTATCTATCCATGTGTGAATAAGGGTATCTGTTTGTTTACCCATGTAATGTAATGTAATGTAATGTTGTGTGTGTAGTCATTACTGTGCGATCCTCAAAAAAACAATGTTGCTTGCCCATTATCGTACAAGCCTCCAGAAGTAAGGGCGTATGTTTGCTTGCCCATTTGTGTTTCTTTTGGTTTAATGTGTGGACTTTCATGCGTTCTCCTTGATGCTGAACTCTTTGTTTGATGTTCTATTTTTATTTTATTTTCATGTTTCAATTTTATTTTTTATTTTTTTCTCAAACAATATAATCAATTTTTTTTTTTTTTGTAAAGTCGAGCACCAAACCAATGGTGTGGCTTTTTATTTAGTTCTAGATGCTCATATAAAATTACCACATTGAAAGATTAATTTTTTTAAAAAAAAAAAGTAGATGATCAAAAGCAAAAAACAAAAGGCAAAGTTGACACCATATTTTTTAAAAAAAACATTGATTTTTTATTTGTTTCAATTTTGATCTTTTCATTTTCAATATCTTACAAACAATTTTTATTTTTTTTTGTGAAATTGAGCATTGTTCTAATATCAAGATGTTTTATTGAGAGCAAGATAACTATAAAAAAGGCAAATAAAAATACATTACCCATCTCAAATCTTAATCAATTCATCATCAAAGATCACTGAATAAAAAAAGACAAAAAAAGAGAAAGTAAACATTGTGTGAATTCATAATATTTCCTCTCGGGGACTATATTATTTCAGCCGATTTCTTTTAGGTTTCTATTAATATATTTATTTATTTATTTATTTATTTTTATAATGAATAGGTAAGTTATATCTAACTAATAATATAACACATTGCTACCTACATCCACACATACTAAAAAGATACTCACTATAGCCATATTAGTAGTTATTTGACTCGCACTTTACTATGGATCAAAAATGTTTTTTAGCAAAATAAATAAATATGAATGCTTTTTAAATGTATTTTTAACACACAAAAAAACCCTAATCATAAATACAAAAAAAGGTATTGACGTGTTTATTTAACTCACTTCGCTATGGGTCAGATAACATTTTCCAACACAAAAGAATGGATGTATAAGTGTTGTTAATGTATTTTTTGATATCGAGAGAAAAAAATATAATTGTGAATAAAAAAAGTTGATGTTTACAAATAATAAAATAAATTGGGGATCATATATGTTAATAAATACAAAAACAATTGTTAACGCAGCGCACCACATGTAGGAAGTTAATTTTTAATGTAGAAGAAAAATAGGAAGGTGTTTCAAATGCATTTTATTGTATCATGATTCTCTTAATTGAGAAATGTGAAAAAAAAATAAAAAAAAGGACAAAAATATTATATTTCAGCCACCTCTTTTAGGTTTTTATTAATATATTTATTTATTTTATGTTTTTTTTAATAATGAATAGGTAAGTTATATCTAACTAATAATATAACACATTGCTTCCTACATCCACATATACTAAAAGACTTACTATAGCCATATTAATAGTTATTTAACTTGCACTTCACTATGGATCACAAAATTGTTTTTAGCAAAAAAATAAATTTGTATGCTTTTTAATTGCATTTTTAACAAAAACAAATCTTAGTCATAAATACAAAAAAAAAAAGTGTTGATGCGTTTATTTAATTCACTTTGCTACGAGTTAGATAATTTTTTGAACGCAAAAGAAAAAAAATATAAATGTTGTTAACATATATTTAAAAATCAAGAGAAAATTATAATTGTAAATAAAAAAGTTGATGTTTACATATAATAAAAATAAAATAAGGACCATAAGTGTTCATAAATATAAAAAATAGTTGTTAACGCATCGTGCCACATATAGGATCTTAAGTTAATTTTTAATGTAGTTGAAAAATGGGACATTGTTTCAAGTGCATTTCATTGTATTACGATTCTCTTAATTGAGAAATGTAAAAAACAAATCTTACAAAAATATGAACTAATAAACTAATAAAGAGTTGTTAATGCCAATCAAATTATAAAATAAAATGATAATCATTTTCATAAAAGTAAAAGATACACAAATATGATACTTAACCTTAACTTTCATCTTCATGCACACTTTTCTCCTTCTTCTTCTTTTTTATCTTAAAGGTCACTTTTTCTTACCAAGAACAAATAATTCTTATTTTTATAAAAACATCATGAAAATAAAGTTTATTCATATAAAATATAAAAAAAACATATAGATGAATTGGAATAATTTTTTCTAGATATTAAATACATAAAAGATAAGTAAAAGATATCCACTATTTAGAAAAAACTAAATAAACAATCTAAATATTTAGAGAGAAAAGTATTAATTTAAATATAAATTCAAAAATTCATTAAAAATACATAAAAAAATATCAATTAAGAAAACAAAATTAGAAAAAAAATAGAAATAGATCAAGTGCTTTTGGGCCTAGTAAGTTGGGCCTACACATCAAGTCCATTTTAAAAAGGGTTGGTACGTATGGGCCTTTTTTATTTGAAAATGCTCCAAATGTTTTTGAAAAACAAAAATAAAGAAAAGCGACGTGTCACCTACCGAGACTTTCCCATTCTTGATCATTGGAGAGGTGACTAGAAAATTAAGCAGGGTGGTTTTTGACCAAAAAATGCAAATTTAAAGAAAGTTCACACCAAAACACCTAAAAATGGTCTTTATGATGTAATAAACCAATAAAACAGCCCAAAAACCATAAATGTTTTGGCAATTTCAAAAGCAAAAAACATTTTAATGGAACTCTCTTCATCAAATGAAACTCATTAAAATAAAAATCGATCATTTTTATGGCGAAAATCAGTGCCAACTGAGACTGTAAAACCCCGGGTAATATTATTGATATTAATAAAAGTCAAGATTACAAAAAATAAGGGAAAGTGATAAATTAAATTATAAGAATGATGATATATTCGAGAATCTAAATTGAAATGTTTTGTTCGGGTGTTAAAATATATATAAAAAATAAATATAAATAAATAAACATG